>NW_028148731.1:0-271000 GCF_965112155.1 Podarcis liolepis | reverse complement strand
GTTTCTACGCCGCACCTTTAAGCCATCGTTCAAGATACCCAAATAGGCAACGCCTACTTTGTTAGCCTTATGAAACACAAAATGTCTTGGAATACAATTTGTCGTAACATATTATCAGTTTAAGTGACAGGGAGCTGTGACTCATCTCCACTGCCTTGCAGAGTGTGCTCTGTTCTCCTGTAGCTCAGAAACAAAAAGACAGGTATGAGATGTTTATGTAAAAGTAAACAAGAAGACTTTCAAGAAGTCAATGTTTCCATGATTTCTGAGAGGAGATAACAGCCAGCTGCTTATTCTTCACTGCAGGGGAGTCTGCTCTTCCTGGCGAAATATCTCTACTTGTTGTGGTCTAGAGGAGCTATGCTGTTACTCATGGTGGTACCTCTGGTGGGGGACACACCATGCTCCTTCCAGGGTAGTTTGTTCGCCTTCATCCCCATCCTGCACTCAGCTCTCACCTGCAGCTCCTAGAAGCTGTTAGCAGGTGTGGCTGTCTCCATCCCCTCTGACTAGCTGTACCCACAGTGAACCAGACTGAGGCTTCCAGCTCAGTGCTTTGCAAGCTACTCTCCACTCTAGTGGAATTCCACAGCACTCCATCACCAAATTCTGGACTTTCTCAGTTTTCCATCACAGATGGCACCTTGTAAACCTCCCTCCAGCAGCCAAGCTGGTGTCAAACATATTGCTCTGCTATCCCTCGGACCCTATCAGCAAGTCGTCTGGGCAGCCCAGGACCTCCAGACACGCTGCCCAGGCTTGAGCCCTGGGGAGGTCACTTTGCTGCTGCTGAAACAGCAGTTTGACTTCACCCGCAGAAGCACAGTCCATATGTGGGTGTCAACAATCAGTTATCACTGGTTATTGCCTTTCACAGGGTTTGCTATGACAGAAATGCTACTACAGTGGTACCTCTGGTTAAGAACTTAATTTGTTCTGGAGGTCTGTTCTTAACCTGAAACTGTTCTTAACCTGAAGTACCACTATAGCTAATGGGGCCTCCTGCTGCTGCCTCTCCACTGGAGCACGATTTCTATTCTCATCCTGAAGCAAAGTTCTTAACACAAGGTACTATTTCTGGGTTAGCGGAGTCTGTAACCTGAAGTGTATGTAACCTGAAATGTCTGTAACCCGACGTACCACTGCATACATGATTTTATCTTTTGTTTTTAATGCTCTAATGCCTTAATTACAAGATTCATTTATTTCCCCGCTGTTCCATTTATGGTGTGATCTATACATTTGAACTCCTGTCAACCTAGCAGTTCGAAAGCATGTCAAAGTGCAAGTAGATAAATAGGTACCACTCTGGTGGGAAGGTAAATGGTGTTTCCATGCACTGCTCTGGTTTCGCCAGAAGTGGCTTAGTCATGTTGGCCACATGACCCGGAAAAACTGTCTGTGGACAAAACGTCGGCTCCCTCGGCATGCAACGCGAGATGAGCGCCGCAACCCCAGAGTCGTTCGCGACTGGACTTAACTGTCAGGGCTCCTTTACCTTTTTTATACATTTGAATGCATTGGGTGGATTTTGTAAGCCATATTGAAGAGCAGCTGTCTGCCACTCAATGTGGATAAGCCCTTGTCCTTTTTATGGTTTTTGGTGCTTTCGGGAGGGGTGTTGGGCCAAAGAGACGTATTAGGGAGGCTGTTCTCGTATTACCTCCCTGGTTCAACCACCTCCCTGGTGTTTGAGGAACCTAGAACTTTGGGTGACTTCAACATCCACATGGAAGATGTCTCAGGTCTGGCTCAGGAATGACCTCTATGCATAGGGGGCAATAGCTGGTAAACCAGACAGAACGGAAAAAAAATACTCAATTTGGGGTTTTAACAGTCCTTGCATTAGTTGTGCTGTTGTTGCACTCCTTTTTCCATTCAGAAGCTTCACAGTAATGGAATTAGGAGCTCAGGTTACAATTATGACTTTAGGCAAAGATGTAATGATTATAAATGTCAATTTTTAATTTCCAAATACAAGAGTTCATGCCTCAGCAGGCATTAGCAAATGACATTCTGGAAACAAGCAATTAATTAAAGTATCTGGCATCCAGAGGAGTAATTTTCTTTTGACAATACTAAAAATCAGCCATGGCAAATGTGAAGGGGGGAAAAACACACATTTCCATTGTTATTGTTACAAAGCAAGTATCCAAACACTGCTGCTGTACATGTTGTCATGACTAGAGAAGATTCCGTGTTTCCATTTTGAGAAACAGAAAGGGGCTGCTGCTACCAAGAATGAGAGAATAGCATTTTTTGTGTGTGGTGCTTCAACACTTCCTCAAGCCGCAGGAAATTCCAGGGCCTGCCGCTACAAAGTCCACTTCCTTATGATGAAAGTGTACAACAGACAGATGGTGTTATTGGTGTTATTTACAAATGTGCACGTTGGTTGGAAAGAAGGAAGCAGGCACACTCCCTGGGAATATTAGTATTCAAAACAGTATCGAGAAGCAACCAAAAAAAGAAGGCCCCAAAGAAACGAATTGCTACTGGGAAATGAGAGATTAGGAGGATATGGGAGGTGGACACGGAGCCCCACAGAGATCAGGGACATTATTTAAGAAGATATGTCCGTTTCTGCAATATAGAATCATTATTCTCTATAATAGCAACAACAATTGTGTAGGTTTTTTTTTAAAAAAATATACTTTATTGATTAATCTCTTGGTGCTGAGTGACAATGTCAGTAAAAAAATGTTTCTCACACTTGATATTGGCAACTGGAGAATTCTCTCCTTTGCCTAAGGAGCCAACAGGCACAATTCAGGGAGATAATGCCTCTATCTGCCATCTGTTCAGCGTGCCAAAATCCTCTTAAACAGCATCAGTACTATCCTAAACCTTAAGTCTCCCAAGTGTCTCAAATTAGCATGACTAGAAATACCAACTAATAAGAAATAGCAATGGTCCCAGAATGCAGTATGCCCCAGAATGATCGTCAGGGGTTCAGGTCAAATGTCCAGGGTCCCAGTCAGCAGAATGAGCAGGAGATGCCGGAAATGTAAGTAAGTAAGTGAATGTAAATGCCCCAAATGTAAGTAAGTAAAGTAACAACAGTAAAATGGTGCCATCTAAAAAGGGTGTGTGTCTAAGGTCACCAAGTCTGGTGTCAGAAATTGCCTAGCCACGCCATTGCCAGGATGTAAAAACAAATGGAAGAGAGCCCTGAGGCAAGACAACGGAAATAAAGGAGAGGAACACTCACTCCTAACAGAGCTCTGTTTAAAACAATGCCCACAAGTTTTATAAGTAATAATTCTAAATAATATAAAAAATAAAGTTCAGACTATGATTAGGGATCAGGAGAAGATGGGATAGCCACAGACAAAATATGTCAAGACTCCGTATTTGTTTGGACAAGGGTGCAGAAACCTCCAAGCATCCAAGCTAAAAAGGTAAAGGTACCCCTGACCATTAGGTCCAGTCGCAGACGACTCTGGGATTGTGGCGCTCATCTCGTTTAACTGGCCAAGGGAGCCGGCGTACAGCTTCCGGGTCATGTGACCAGCATGACTAAGCCGCTTCTGGCGAACCAGAGCAGCGCACAGAAACACCGTTTACCTTCCCGCCGGAGTGGTACCTATTTATCTACTTGCACTTTGATGTGCTTTCAAACTGCTAGGTTGGCAGGAGCTGGGACCGAAGAACGGGAGCTCACCCCATTGGGAGGCGGTGGAAATCAGGATTCTCTATCATAGGGGAGTCTATATGAATAGAGCTGTGCTGAAGATGGTTCCTTGTGGCTTGTGGAAGGCAAAGCAGGGGGAGAAGTGTACAATATAGGGGGAGCAGACATTCTCCCCATACCAAATCCAGCACTTGGGCTTCTTAAATGAAAGTGTGTGGGGAGGGGGTGTTGCTACTTGGCAGAATGAAGGAATTAGAATAGTCAAGGACTGTGGCTTGGAGACTTGCCTATAATAAATGGAAGGATAATCTGTGCTTTTCTCAGAGCGAAAGGTGGCCGGATGGAAGCATATTGGGGTGGGGGTGGCCCAGGGCAAAATGTAGGTTCAAATCCCCACTCAGGGTGACCTTGGGACGGTCATCATCTCTCAGCCCCACCTACCTCACACGGGTTGTTGTGGAGGTAAAAAGCAAAAAGGAAGGAGATTTAGCCTTGAGAATACTTGATTGTTGTTCTTGTTGTGGTTGTTTCAAAAAAATCTAGAATGGGAGGGGCTTATTGTTTTGTTGTTTCTGGTTTCTGTTTATTTGTGTTTTTATCTTGTATTTTCATTTTGTGAACTACTCTTGAGATCTGACAAAGAGTGGAATATAAATCTAATATTGGGAGCAAAGTCTAGCACACATTAGGTACGAGAAAAGCCCACCAGAAACCCTCTGGGGCTGCATTGCATGTTCAGTGAGAGAAGACTATAATATGCATTAGGTAAATTAGGTCTCTGTATTTTGTAATCAAAATTACAATAATGCAGTTAAGCACCTTGGGCTCTACTTTGATTGGAATAAACCTCTGAGGTCCTGCTGGCACAGAACTCAGTTGGCCAGGTTCAAAGGCAGCAACCCTGTTCTGATAGGATACAGCAAACTAGTAATTACTAAATTGTCTTAATTTATACAAATATAAAATCATTTCATTAACCATTTTGATAAATAAAATTGCAATATCACAGAACAGTACTTAAAAGCATTTCTAGTGTTTATTATTTCAAAAAATAGCATTTGCTGTTGATGCCTTAACCATATATGTCATATGATTTACTGCAATGTGAGTCACAGAATCCATTTAGGAATTGCTTCAAGCTTTTAATAAGAGCTGAGAGAGATTAAATTAAAAACAAAGATCCACAGAAAATTCTTATCCTGGGCGATTTGGTGCCTCTGAATTGCAGCAAGGCTTTCCAATCAAAGCTGTATTTGTAAATTTGTACGTTTCTATCACGGCTTTTGATGTGACTGTACTTATTGACTTTTTGGTAAATTGTTATTTTAGCAATCCTGAAAGTGTGTGTGGGAAATGAATAGATCATGGGGTAATTAATAAAAGAATTGGCTGAATCCCTAGATCTAAAGTGCAGAGCTAAAACACACCCTCCAATAAGACAGAGCCCCCAGCAGAATATTAAAATCACAGAATCATGCAGCATAGTGAAGCATGAGGAATGTAGGCTGTTAGACCTTTAAAATATCCTGCTTAATCCATTTACAACACTTCCCCTCTCTACACTGCTTGCAATGAACAGACTACACTGTTAGTAAGTTCAAATCCTCATAAACCTCCACAGGACAGATTCATGAGTTATTACATGCAGCAGCAAGAAAAACACAGGCAGAATTCTTGGGATACAAAATATAATGAATAACTCTAAGTGTACGGTCTGAGCTTGTAGTGAGCAAGCTTAAACACATCCTATTTCAGTGAGATCACATGGTGAGAAAGAATGAACAGAGGAAACTTAACTTCCTTCCAGGTGAGGGACATGACCAGCTGAGTCGGGGGGGGGGGGAAATTCTGTGGTTTTAACCCCTTCATGGATTAACTAGCCCTAAGCCTGCCCATTATATTTATCAGCAATTTCGCACGGAGAAATGATGCTAACTGATTCCTTTGGTTGGGATTGACTCACATGCATTAGCTAAATACAGGTATTTATGATAAGGGATAAGGCTTATCCTACAGATGGTGCATGACTTTTATCACTTTCCACTCATGTTGTTATAGAAAAGGGTTTCCCATAGTTTTTTCTCTACAGTAATGTCCTCATACAAAAATGCCCTCAGACTTCTACCATGTGATTTAGGTTTGACGAGGCCCTAAGCTACTGAAGGTAATAGGGCCCTTTATATGTCCAGCTGTCCTTTGTCAACAACAAATTGTCACTGTTTTTTGTGTTGAATATATGCTATATGGTAATTTATGGACCTAATAGGTATGTAAAGCCATTTGCGCATAACAGAATATTGTAGGTTTTATTTCATTTGTTTTTTATCTTATATTTTAGAAATGTACATCCAGTTTTTTTCCTTTAACATTTTTGGGGGCCCCTAAGAGAGTGGGGCCCTGAGCTGTAGCTCGTTTAGCTTATACGTAAATCCGGCACTGCATGTGATGTTTTCTACTCTTTCTTAGTGGATTGGATTTTGGCCACTGTGGGCTACTTGCAAGGAAAGCATTGATACTCTTGCTGTTTAAGTTTGGTTCATGGATAGTTCAATCCAGAAGGCAGCAAGGTGAATGTACCGTATTTTTCGCTCTATAAGACGCACCAGACCACAAGACGCACCTAGTTTTTGGAGGAGGAAAACAAGAAAAAAAATATTCTGAACCTCAGAAGCCAGAACAGCAAGAGGGATCGCTGCGCAGTGAAAGCAGCAATCCCTTTCGCTCTCCTGGCTTCTGGGATAGCTGTGCAGCCTGCATTCGATCCATAAGACGCACACACATTTCCCCTTACTTTTTAGGAGGGAAAAAAGTGAGTCTTATAGAGCAAAAAATACGGTAAGTCCCAGGCCATTTAAGGGCTCCAAGACCAGAAACCTGAATTTATTCGTTCATTTCCTGATGTATAATTTCCCCCATCACCAAGGCTCAAGGAAAAGGGAGTAAAAAAACCCATTTCTGTAGTGAGTGTTAACTGGTGCTGACATTATAATCCCTTTTGCACCACTGAGGTTAATGGACACGACTAACTCAGGTTCTACATGAATAGAATTTAGCTGAATGACATCTGGGTCCCCCCCCCGTTTTCTTTTCATTTTTGTTGTTTTATGATGATTTTAGGTTTTGTAATGGTTTGGATTTTGCTTTTATTGTATTGTATTATTGCTGTTTCTATCGTATGCTGCCCTGGGATCTGTTTGCATAAAGGGTGATTTAGGATTTTTAAAGGTAGCCAAAATCAATAAACTAGAATTAGACTCTATTTAATTCAGTGGTGTTTCGCTATGCTTTCTGAACTATACTCTGGGTTCAGCCACAGAAAACACCTCTCCTTGCACGTTTGCTGACTGAACCGAATGCACAGACATTATCATAACATCATACGCTGAAGTGGATCAAAACAGGAAGTGGTCTCTCAGGTATGTTGGGGCAAAGCTGTTTAAGTTACAACTAGCATCTTAAATTGTCTCCAGAAGGCAGTGGAAGAAATTCAAAAGTTCCATTTCCCTTCTGTTTAGTTGCTTTCTATTGTTTCCTGATCTTCTGAACTTCTGAGCTTGTGCTGTCTCCTATTGCGTGGGCAGAATGAGGAATTTAGGAGCAGGAACCTACATTAATTATGAGTATTTGTTTCATTTGCAAGGCTTTCCACACACCACTTCTTCTGCTGCTGCTCCCACCCTCCTCCAGCATGTCTTACCAATTGCTTCCTTTAAGCCCACTGCTCCCTGGACCATGGTTTTTTTTGAGGAATTTTGGCATTTAAAAAAACCCATCAGCTGGGACAAAGCTTCATTGTTCCAAGGCTTGAGCAGGGATGGGGTAGGTGGGTGGGTGGGATTCAGTTCAGTCCAGTTAAGATTTTAATGCAAACCTATTTAATGCACACTTCTAGAATAATGTGTGAATTGAAACACAGCTATTCTTCAAAATCCACACGTCTGAATTTTGTAGCGTAGTTCTCCAAGCGAAGAACGCATCACAAAATGCACATTTTAGGAAGAAAGTGTGGATAAGAATGCATGCCTTACTGGAAATACTTTTGTGTGTGTGTGTGGGGGGGGTTTATTTGCTTGCAAAAATCTGCGTATTAGACATAATTCTATGTAGAAATGAACATTCAAATGCTGATTGATTTTTGTAAGGATTTTTTGCGGGGAGTGGGGGCTGTTGCAAAATGATTTGGAAAGGTGGTGAGCTGAATATTGGAAAAATGAGAATCGGAGAGAAACCAAAACTAACACATGTGTCTGTCCTTAGCCTTGAATGTGAGCTTCCTTATCCCCATTCTCTATCTTTAATCACACTTAATGCACATTATGAAATAAATTCCTTTTAGAAGACATATTTATCAATAACATGTAGAGACACAAAAATAACTCCGTTCAGATGAAAGCTAAGGACCAACATGTCACCCAGCAATTGTAATAGGGAAATCTAAAAGCAAGGTTGCCATGGAGATTAGTTCTCTGGCCTCTGATCCAACAGGTTAAAGCCATTTAGTTCAACAATATGCAATCCACAGTGGATGCCATGCAGCTGTCAAGTACTTTGCCTCCGCTAATGGGAAAATAACTTAAAAATTAACAGCATGCTTAACTTTAAATCAGATGTATGGAAATCACTTTGAAATAGTTGAAATAGGTGACCTGTAGGGCTGGTGCTTTTACTGAAAGACTGTGGATTAGAGCTGTGTAAAACAACCATATCTCTTCAATAACGGTAGTTACGACATTTGGTTTAATTTTGGGAAAGGCTTGAGATTTTAAAAATATAAAACAAAATGTTGTGATTCCTCATGTGACCATTTTTTGCCTTCCTCAAGGGTATCAAGGAACAGTTTTGTGGTGTTAAAAACCGGGGGGGGGGGGGTGACTTGATGGGTGAATTGCTATGTTGGCTTTGGCTACATTGGAACTGAGAATGTTCAGGAGTACCCAAAGAGACTTGCGTAATGACATACATAGGATGTTATATTCAATTACAATTTGGTTTCCACAAAGACCCATGTTTTGTTTTGCTATCTGATATGGCTGAAGCAGATGCGATGAATTACACAAGGAGGTTTGTAATTAACTTCAGTGAATTCTGCATCAAAAACAATGCAGAAAATGTAATTATTTACATAATAATTTGGGGACTCAAGGATTGATGGTAGTGAATACCGCTCAAATTTGCTTGTGTGGTTTCTGTTCCTGACCTTGGTATGAACATGTGAATTGCAGCCATTTCTGCCTGACAGGAGTGAGCCAGCAATAAATCACAGGCATATTGAGCACAGGAACTAATCCCTGGTAGTTCTTGCCCTATGGATCAGTTGCTGAGACTTAAGGTCCCTACTACAGCTGTCTATGTCTGCTCCTGCTAAGGGTTTTCCCCAAGCAATCAGAGACTAGGCCTGCATGCTTGTCTATGCTCCTGCTACTTCATGCCTCTTCTGGTTCCAAGAGACTGTGGGTAGGGGAGACACCCATGACTCTTCACCAGCCCGACTCATCTCTGTCTCTTGACATCCCCTGCTTTGGCCTCTGCCTCTGATTCTGGACTTCTCTCCACCATAGACTCTCCCAGCTCCTTAAGCCCTGCCTGATACATCTTCAGCTTCCCCCACCTCCACTTCCCAGTCTTTTCCCCTTTTTCTCTCTGAACACTCATGGTTGTCTCACCACTACTCCATGGGCTCTGAGCCTTCTTCCTTTGGTGGTTCCCCACCTGGTTGCTCCCACCATTCCTCTGTGTCCAACCAGTCTATGACACTGCCCCGTTTCCAAGGGAGTTCTGCAACACCACTATTTTATATATGAGTGAGACAAGGAAGCCAGCACTGGTTGAGACTGAAGGTAAAGGTAAAGGACCCCTGACCGTTAGGTCCAGTCGTAGACAACTCTGGGGTTGTGGTGCTCATCTTGCTTTACAGGCCAAGGGAGCCAGCGTTTGTCCTCAGACAGTTTTTCTGGGTCATGGGCCAGCATGACTAAGCCGCTTCTGGTGCAACAGAACACCGAAACCAGAGCAGCGCCCGGAAACACCCTTTACCTTCCTGCTGGAGCGGTATCTCTTTATCTACTTGCACTTTTTGGCGTGCTTTCAAACTGCTAGGTTGGCAGGAGCAGGGACCGAGCAACAGGAGCTCACCCTGTCACAGGGATTTGAGCCACAGACCTTCTGATCGGCAAGTCCTAGGCTCTGTGGTTTAACCCACAGCGCCATGCAGCTTTCTGAATCTTTATGGAGTAGACAGAACCCCTTTGTGCTTTTCTGTGAAGTTGCTTCCATTGCTGAGGAGGCAACTGGCTTTTTAACTTCCTCGGCATACAACATGAACTGGAAACTTCAGGGGAATTTCTAGCTCTCTAGCATTTTCTCTCCTTATTTTGAGGGGGTTGGGGGTTGGCTGAGAATGCAAACCAGGGTCCAATGGTGACCTCTTGGTCATTGTTTAAACCCCACCAACCTGAATAATTTTTATCAGGTGATTACTGGACAGATGCTTAAGTGGGAAGGCTTTGAGGGCAAGGTGGAAGAAAAGGCACATTTAATTGTTTAAAAATGACAATTCCTAGGGCTTTTGTGTTTTAGCACACATTGTCTTCGATAAGCTGCTTTATAATTTCACAGTGACAGTTAAATTGAGGCACCATGTTACCTTAGTTACGCAGTTTACTTCAAACAATAATAGCTTAAATAGCAGCATGATTATATGACAGCAGGCAAGGAACCATAAAGTGACCTTCTAGATGTAAATGCAGATCAAATAGTTGGGCAGGGGGATGTGTGTAGGAAGGAATTACTGACATACTTAGGCACAGATACCTTCTTGGGTGTTGATGGCATGCATTTCACAAAGAGCCATGAAAAATAGTGCTGTTCTGTAGATGTAAATGTAAAAGAGCTTGTGCTGTAGTCCACTTAGTGCATTAACATTTATTTATGTAAAATATTTTTCAGCCTGTCCTTCACCACAACATGATTTGAGGATGGGGAACAGTGAACATTTAAAACAATAAGCCAAAGCACAATTATGAATAAGAAAAGTGGGTGAAATTAACAAAGAATCCAACAGCAATAATGAGAAACACACACACAAGCCTGCTGAAAGAGGAGAGCTTTCAAGTGATGCTGAAAACACAGCAGAATTAACACTAGCCGTATATCAAAGGAGAGTGTACTCCATAAGTGAGGCACAATTGCAGAGTAAGCTGTCTCCCAGGATTGAACTTAGTACTTTGTACATGCAAAGAAAGTATTCTGCCACAGAAGAGTGACAGCCCTTTCTCTAACAGCCTTTCTCAAACTTGAGTTCCCAGATGTTCTGGGGCTACAACTCCCATCATTCCCATCATCAACTCCCATCATTCCATGGTCGGCAGTCAGAGATGATTGGAGTTGTAGTCCAATAACATCTGGGGACTGGCTTCCAGATCTGCTCTGCCTTAGTGGAGGCAGCTCCCACAACAGCAGGAGATCTTTGGCGAAGGAAAAACAAGGATGATTGAAGGTAATGATCCTTGCAAACTCCCCCAAGGGGCAGGGGGAACGGGCTTCACTCACAGTTCATTTAGGTACCTGGTTCTCGCTCTGGCATGGAATGTGGGAGGCAGGGAGGCGCTGAGTGCAAAAGCACTTCGCTGGCTTGAAAACCCTCCAATGGCACCATTAAGAAGCAGAGGTTCTCCTGTTAATTAGAGTTTAATTGATTAAAGTACAGGTGCATGCTAGAAGAGATGATATAATAAACTGGGGAACAAACCAGCTTGCAAGGACTTTAAAGTTTGAACTTGAGATAAGACTTCATTTGGTGCAAAAGATGGTGAGTAGGGGAGGGGAGTCCACAGTTTCTTCTCTACATTTATGATTTGGCAACCCTCTTCTGAATGTTAGTTCAAATTATATTTGTACAAGTGAGGATGTTAGAAATTGGTTTATAAATATGGAATATAACATCAAACGGAACTGTGTGTGTAAAAAAGGGGAAAAGGGAGGGAAGCTCCATTTTGCAAAAAGTTTACAATGGAAACTTAGAGCTGACTCTTCCCAATCTTTTATTATTTACGAAGTGACTTGAATAACACTAAGAGGACTTGGAATTTAATTTAATTGGAAGTATAATTGCTCATATATCTTCAGCTGGAAGAGGGATGAAGGGAGTCTGTGAACTGCCAAGGAACTGATAAGGTTCTTTGTTGAGTCGTCTGCAGTTTGACAGACCGCTCTAATTCCTAGCCTGAGAGGAAAAATGGTGACAACAGTTGTTTTTTTCCTGGGACAATGCAACTTTTGCAGCTGTTGTTAAAGTTCTCGGTGCAAAACAACAAAGTACGGGTTGGAGCAAAGGAGAAATTTTTGGAACAACAATGGGATATCAGCTCTGCCCAAGGCATGGCATATAACAGCAACAATCAGGGGAACAAAAGACATAACATCATGCAAAGACAGGAAGATACACCATGGGCAGAATAATTGCCACACACAGGAAGAATACAGATATAGTTTGAGTTCCTCACTTGCAGTTTTATAAATTAATGTGTCAACACGAATAGAAGTTATTAATATTGCAGTTGTTGTATAAGGGATTATTATTATGACCGGAATGTAATGGAAATTAATAAGATTTCGGAACGCAGAAATAAAGAAAATAATCAAACCATCAGCATGCGGGAGGCCACTTTAGTTAAATTATATAATTTGGCATTTGAATGATTGGTATTACTAATTGTATTATAAATTGGTATTGTTATAATGAGACTATTATTGGACTGTACGGTGGTACCTCGGGTTACATACGCTTCAGGTTACAGACTCCGCTAACCCAGAAATAGTGCTTCAGGTTAAGAACTTTGCTTCAGGATGAGAACAGAAATCGTGCTCTGGCGGCACGGCGGCAGTGGGAGGCCTCACTAGCTAAAGTGGTGCTTCAGGTTAAGAACAGTTTCAGGTTAAGAACAGACCTCTGGAATGAATTAAGTACTTAACCCGAGGTACCACTGTAACTGAAAACTAATAAATATTATTATTTAAAAACACACACATTTGGGGACCCAAGTTTTAGAAAAACTGTGAATACTTCTGTTCACAGTTCTAGCCAGCCGGTCATGTCCTCCTTCAGGAGAATATGGGCTGAAGCAACCCATTATATTAAGCCCTGTTTTGTGTTTTTCTTTTCCAACTGACATTTTGAATTCAGTGCAAGTTTCCTCAATCCTCACTGGGCAATGGTGTTTAAATCTGTTACTCCACAGTATTCACAATATCCGCTTTTTAACTTTTGAAAACTTTGGGGCTGTCCTAAGGATGCTGATACCCCGCTCTTGTTTCTTGGGGGTCCCATTTTGGCTCCAGTCATATCACCTTGAAACTCACCACCTGAGCCCACTAATAAAGGGAGTGATATGCCCCTATGTTTTGCTTTTGCATCCAACAATATATCTGAAAAGTCATTCAAGGCCATTCAAAGTTTTCCTGATTTTGCATATGTAGGTCTGAGAACCAACCAATTTTACTTGAACAGAAGCAGCAGTATCTCCTAGAAGCCTTTACTGGGTAACATAAGCTAATCTTTAATAATAATAAATCTCACATAATTGGGTTCTTCAGCTTCTTGTGCTTAGCCAGTCTACAGATTTTTCTATTTGTAGATAAAGTAAACACTACAAAATGGAGAAAGGTGAAGAATTATACTGAGGAGAAATATTACACACACACACACACACACACACACACACACACACACACACACACGTCTACACCTCTCATTCAAGCAAGAACATTGATTTCAGTGTGTGCAACTTCAGAATTCAATTTAATTTCCCATTGGTACTTACATTAGTAGATAATGATTTTGAACCTCTTCCAAGGAGAATTTTCTTCCGCCACAGGTTTGTTTTGGTGCTATTTATTGCTTCATCAAATATGTTGTTCAGAGATATTACACCACAACATGAGAATCACTGCATCCACTCACAATCTCTTTCCACCCCACCTCCCATTTTACATTAAGTGAAAGTTTTGAGCAGTGAGGTGGTTTCTGTGAATCCTTCACTAATGCCTTTCCAGAAAATGTTTTCTTTGCTCCCTAAATTATTGATTGGGCTATTAAAGGTCTGAAATAAAACTTTAATTAGTCAGTAGAGGCTTTGCAAAGTATGACCTGCTAGAATCATGCGAATGTATGTGAGCAGAGATACCCATCTGACTATAGTGCTTGAATGAAAAACACTTAGCCCTGAGAGCAAGAACAGTTGCATATTTGTATTGCTTTGGCAAAGATGCTTTTTAGGTGCTTGAGGAAGGCACATTTATAAAGTGCAACGAGAGATTATCTAACTCATTTGCTTTGATGCTTTGCATTTGTGTTTTGCAATTGCGGTTGGATTACACTTTCCTGGTTTTCCTGGTCATGGCTGATACATTCAGTTTATGTAATCTGAACGTTTATGAATACCTATAAAGTTGCAAAATCTGGCCTGTTATGTTCATTTCCTAGACTTATTTACTCAAAACCTTGCTCTATAATTTTGTAGAAAGCACTTTTTGTCCCCAAACGGAGTGCTGTAAGAGGCTGAGTCTGAGGCTCATGTGGGAGAACTAGGAAAAAAACACAAAAACTGAACATATAGCAATCCTGACCTGACTGCACTGGCTGCCACTTACCGTATTTTTTGCTCTATAAGACTCACTTTTTCCCTCCTAGAAAGTTAGGGGAAATGTGTGTGCATCTTATGGAGCGAATGCAGGCTGCGCAGCTATCCCAGAAGCCAGAACAGCAAGAGGGATTGCTGCTTTCACTGCGCAGCGATCCCTCTTGCTGTTCAGGCTTCTGAGATTCAGAATATTTTTTTACTTGTTTTCCTCCTCCAAAAACTAGGTGCGTCTTGTGGTCTAGTGCGTCTTATAGAGCGAAAAATACAGTAGTTTCCAAGTCCAATTTAAAGTGTTGGTTTTGACCGACAAAGCCCTAAACGGCTCAGGACCACAATACCTCAAGGACTGCCTTTCCAAATATGAACCGACCTGGGTCCTGAAATGATCATCCAGGGCCCTTCTTTGTGAGCCTTCTCCGTGTGAAATCTGGAGCGTGGCAACATGAGAGCGAGTCTTTTCTGTGGTGGCTCCCCATTGGGTGAATGTTCTCCCCAGGGAGGCTTGCCCGGCCCCTTTGTTACATATCTTTAGGCGCCAGGTGAAAACATTCCTGTTCTCTCAGGCCTTTGTCTAATTAAACTATGGCCTTTTATGGTGCTGGAGGAGACTCTTGAGAGTCCCATGGACTGAAAGAAGATCAAACCTCTCCATTCTGAAGGAAATCAGCCCTGAGTGCTCACTGGAAGGACAGATCCTGAAGCTGAGGCTCCAATACTTGGGCCACCTCATGAGAAGAGAAGACTCCCTGGAAAAGACCCTGATGTTGGGAAAGATGGAGGGCACAAGGAGAAGGGGGTGAGATGGTTGGATAGTGTTCTCGAAGCTACCAGCATGAGTTTGACCAAACTGCGGGAGGCAGTGGAAGACAGGAGTGCCTGATCCATGGGGTCATGAAGAGTCGGACACGACTAAACGACTAAACAACAACAACATGGCCTTTCAAACTCTGTGTGTGGAGTCACTGTTTTTGTTTGTTACTATGGTATGTATTTTTGTGTTTATATTGTTACAAAAGCTGGGTGTGTGCCATAGCTGCCAACTTTTCCCTTTTCTTGCGAGGAATCCTATTTGGAATAAGGGAATTTCCCTTAAAAAAGAGGAAACGTTGACAGATATGGTGTGTGCCCCTCTCTTTGCCAAGCGGTGGCAAGAGCCTATGGGATCCAAGGCACACACACATATGGTCTGTGTCCCTTTGGAGACTGGAAGACAGAGTGGAGACTGCCATGCTTTATTCACCTATTTACACCTTCAGTCTGCGTGGAGTCCGGATCTTACGACAGGCACATTGCCAGAGGCAGCAGTGCTGCCCACCTTTAGGCTGCTTCCTTCAAGGATGAATCCCAACTCGTCTCCCTCCTCCTTCCTCCCAGAAACCTCTGCTCCAAAACACACCCATCACATTGGCACCCTTCAAACCCCTGTCTCTGTTCACACCTCAGGGCAGGGGCGAAACCCTCTTGTACTGGAAAACACCCTCAATGGCCCCTAGCTTGGCCAGGCTGGTTTGCATAAGACTCTTCAGTTGGTGTCTTAATCCATATCACAATCAATCAAAATCCTAATATTTATTCATTCCTAGGCTTTATTATTTTCTAGGGTTTACCCTAAATCTATAACAATATTGTTAAATGCCCTCTTATCTTTGGATGAAGGTTGGTGTAGAAATTTAATAAAAAATAATAACAGTTGGCTCCGTTGTGCTGAGTTCCTTTTCTGTGACAGGAAAGAATCACACATAGTGAGACTGCGAGAAAAGGACTATACATGACACACGGCCTCTGGACTCATCTTTATCCAGTTCTCAACCTGCATAAAGCATTGGAGAAGCAAGCGGTATCCTTTTCCTAAAACTGTTCTATGACTAAACCAATGAGTCTTGCTCCTCCTTCATACAAACCATGGGTTGGCCTTGTGTGGTCCAAAGGGAAATAAATTTTGCTCTTTATTTGAGGGTGTGTGTGGGTTTTGAAGTGATGCACACTTAAGGACAGGCATTTCACAACCATTTGACTATATACTTTAAAGGTAAAAAAGGTAAAGGACCCCTGGATGCTTAAGTCCAGTCAAAGGCGACTATGGGGTTGTGGCACTCATCTTGCTTTCAGGCCGACGGAACCGGCGCCTGTCCACAGACAGCTTTCCGGGTCATGTGGCCAGCACGACTAAACTGCTTCTGGTGCAACGGGACACCGTGACAGAAACCAGAGTGCACAGAAATGCCGTTTACCTTCCTGCTACAGTGGTACCTATTTATCTACTTGCACTGGTGTGCTTTCGAACTGCTAGGTTGGCAGGAGCTGGGACAGAGCAACAGGAGCTCACCCCGTTGCACGGATTCAAACCGCTGACCTTCTGATCAGCAAGCCCAAGAGGCTCAGTGGTTTAGACCACAGCGCCACCCGCATCCCTTGCTATATACTGTATATAAAGTTGAATTTTTTGTGAAAACTGTTCTGTTGTTTCTCTTTCGCTTTGAAATGTGAACTACAAAAGAGTACTAATAAGCCGACTAACAAATCATTGCTTTAAGTAATGAATAGTTGGTGCATGATGAGAAATGAGTTAAATTATACTACCAACTCTATCGTTTCCCCCCACAAACATAATTACATTATACAATGCATCTGATTTCTCTTTTAGGAGGACTGGAGATAGCTTCAAAGTGTGGATGGAACTAAAGCACTACAGTGGTGCCTCGCAAGACGAAATTAATTCGTTCTGCGAATTTTTTCGCCTAGCGAATTTTTCGTCTTGCGAAGCACGGTTTCCCATAGGAATGCATTGAAAATCAATTAATGCGTTCCTATGGTCAAAAAAAGTCCAAACAAAGCCAAATTTGGTACAACAAGGGTTTATTAAGTGCTCTTTAAAGTCACACTTACTGTAAAGAGCATTTCAAAATTCAAACCCAGAATTTTTTAAAAAAACAGCAGAGTGGCCCAATGGTCACAGAAAATCATAAAAATGCAGGAAAAAAACCACAAGCTTCCAGATTCTTGCAAACCCCTCCCCAACTGTTCCCCCAGCCACCCAGCACACAGAAATTCAAATCCAGAAATTTTTTTAAAAAACAGCTGAGTGCCCCAATGGTCACAGAAAATCATAAAAATGCAGGAAAAAAATACACAAGCTTCCAGATTCTTGCAAACCCCTTCCCAACACCAAGTCCTTGAATTCCAAACACCCCAACCCAAAATCCAACCCCCCCAAAAAAAGTTTTAAAAGCTTAACTTACCAAATGGCTGCAAAAGAAGTTTTGGAAAAGCTTCAAAAATCACCAAAGTCTTTAAAAACCTCAAAAAAGGCTACTATGTACACTGCGTTCTATGAGTTGCTCCTCGAAGTCAAGTCGCAACTGTATTAACGGTGTTAAGAAAAAGGAAACAAACTTGCAAGACGTTTTCGTCTTGCGAAGCAAGCCCATAGGGAAAATCGTCTTGCGAAGCAGCTCAAAAACGGAAAACCCTTTCGTCTAGCGAGTTTTCCGTCTTGCGAGGCATTCGTCTTGTGGGGCACCACTGTATTTTAGACACACGCACTATTTTAGACACACACACAGGAGTATTTGGCTCAGATCATCTTTGACACACCTTTGATACACCATCACATTCATATGTCTATCTCACATTCATAGGATTTGGGTTGGATCAAGTGTTTGTCATGCTTAGGGTAGACCCACTGAAGTTGATGGGGCTGAAGCCCCATTGGTTTTGTTGGGTTTGCTGTAATGATGACTAAGTCTGCAGCCTTTGTTCCTCCCTGTCTTTCCTGGTCATACCCTTCCTTTGGCTTCTGCCATGTCTACATCTCCTGCCTGTTCCTCATAGTCCTTAAATCCACCTAGTTTCCCTTGCTTGCCTGCAGTGCCTGCCATGCACCTAACCTTTGATCCCTACTTGCACTCATTGCAGGGCATGGTCTGAAGGCATCTGAGAGACTATCTTGCTGAAGTTTAGGAGCCCCGGGTCTGCTCCCTTCCGAAAGGGCTAGCCTCTTGGGAAAAGCAGATATGCTGCTTGGGGTTCCATGGTGGAAGAATGATGATCTAGAAATGTAAGAAAATAAATAAATTGAACTGAATATGTTGGAGTACTTGGACTAGAAACAGTTACTGTTTACCAAAAAGGTATTTTTGTGTGTGTGTAGATGTTTCTTCCTTGTTGCCATGGCAGCTGCTACTCCAGCTCTCCTTGACTCTTTTAAACACCTGTTAATCCTCTGACCTTTTCTACAAATGGGATCACCTGCCGTGAGGGCAGACAGTTTGCAGAAGGATGGTATCCTTCACTCTTTGGAGAACGGCAATTCCTGCTGGGCTCCTGCCCCTGTTTCTAATTATTTCGTTGGCATTACATCTTGAGGGTATTGCCAATTAATTTCCCAGAAAGATCCTCTCTTTATAAGTCAAAGGAAAATTGTCTCAACAATTTTTTTTCTTTCTCATAATAAGGGAAGTCTCCCAGTCTCTTCAGTGCCACATCCTTGAACGTGAAAGCATTGTCGGGAATGAATTTTCAGGACATCCTAATATTGGGTGTGTTATGGATTGCTAAACATGATGGCTTTGAAACCTCTATATATAACTGGCATATTTCTCCAAAAATGCCTAAACGTACTTGTCAGGGGTTCAGGAGCAGAGGCGAGGGCAAGGGAGGAAACAGAGAGCGAGGGGGAGGAGGCAGAAGAAAAGATGAGTGATGACGACGACCCGAGATCTCCGAGTCTTTCCAGTGAATCAGAAGATTCACAGAAAGGAGCACCAGTGGCCAGGGCAAGGGGGGAGACTAGGGGGACACCCCAGGAAGATAGAGCCAGAGGGGACTCAGAGGGGAGCAGTTGGAAATCGGGACCAGCGTCACCGCCAGAGAGCAGGGAAGAGGGAGGGCGCCAGGGATCAAGCGCTGGCAGCTCACAACAGGAGGGAGGGCACGAGTCAGGAGTGGCCACACCTCCATCGGGGAGCGAAGAGACGGTTAGACGGAAGGTGGAAGGTTGGGCGCGCGCGCCAAGTTCAAATGCACAGGAAGGTGGCGCAGTAGGCAGCCCGGAAAGGGAGCCAGGTCCTAAAGCCCGGCGCAAGGAGACAGGAGGGTCCGGGGGGTCAGCGTCAGAAGAATCCCGGAAGGAAGAGACCCCGGGGAGCAGAGGGACCCAGAGAAGAACAGTCAGGCGGAAAAGGTGGAGCAGGGCTAGGATATTAAGTTGGTGTACAAGGGGCGGAGACTCAGACGGAGCTTCGCCGATCTAAGCATAAGACGTAGAGTTGCGCGCAGCAGCTTGAGAATGGAAACTGTAACTCAATAAAGACTTTTATTTAATGATCGCTGGCTAGCGTGATCCTCTGTGAGCTAGGATCTGGAAGCAACTCTGACAGTAAGCTCCGTCACTTAAATTGTGGGCATCCACGGCCTCGCGGAGAGGAGAGAAAGCGGGTGCCTACTAGCGAACTCAGAGAAGCAGTGTCACGACTGAATGCCGAGGCTCTTGCATCCAGGAAGAGAGAGGAGGACGCAGCTGCCGCCTACAGGGATCTCCAGGTCAGGTTGGAAGTGCTTACGAAGCAAGGGCAACAGACACCCAAACCAGAGGGGATTGGGTTGGGAAGACGAACAGGCGGTCTGGTCTCTCACTTCGATGGGAATTTGCAACAGTACCCCAACTTTAGAGCAGATGTAATGTGTGCACTGCAACTGCTGAACAAAGACTTTAGAGATGAGGAAGAGAAAGTGGGGTTCATCATGTCCCATTTGCATGGAGACGCTAAAGCATGGCTGCGCAATTTGTGGAGAGATAAGGATCCGGCGCTCCAAAATGCGGATGCCTTTATTAAAGCGATGGATGGGTGCTTTTTATCAAGCATTGACGTGGATCTTGCCCGGAAGGAGGTGCATGGACTAAGGCAAGGGAGGGCCAGCGTAAGGCAGTACCATGCCCGCTTTTCCGCTTTGGTCAGTGCCCTGGAATGGGACAGAGATTCGGCCCCTGTAAGAGACCTGTTTTGGGAGGGATTGCACAGCTCGGTTAAAGATGAAATTGCGAGGGGGGAGAGACCCCGGACCACGCAGGAGATCATTCAGAGGGCGCTGGCGGTGGGGGTGCGGCTGGAAGAACGTCCGTGGAGCAGGGACGAAGGGCGTGGAGGGCGCGAACCAGCCAGGGGCTCCTCCTTCCTTCCCAGAGAAGCAGCGCGTGCGCAATCCACGCCTCCGCCAGGAGGAGGGGCGGAACCTATGGAGGTTGGAGGTGCAAGGGCTCAGTCAGCAGCCAGAGCCCTAGCACCGGCAACAGTGAAAGCGAAGCCTCCTAGAGGGAACAGGAAGTGTTATATATGTGATGATCCACAGCATATGGCGAAAGAGTGTCCCCGGAGGCTCCACAAGCACACTGCAGCCTCAGCAATGGTAACTGCAGCAACGCAACAAGCAGAACCACAGCAGGGAAACGACGGAGTCTGGCTGGAGGAAGAGGCACTGGGGCCCAGCCAGACGTGTCAATGAAGCAGTCCCCAGAGATTTTACAGCCCATGGACCCCCTCCCGCCCAAACCAGTAGTAAGGCTCACCGCATCTCTCCAGCTGCCCAATGGAATCACCATGGACGTGCCAATCACCATTGACTCAGGAAGCAATGCGGACTTTATAGGGCAGGACTTTGTCGACCGGCACGCTATACAGTTGCTGCCTGCCACGCTGCCCCTGCAGGTTGTCACGGTGGATGGCAGGGAGCTGCTAGGGGGGCAAGTGGTGAAGCAGACGCCACCAATGGTGATGCGACTTGGGAATCACAGGGAAGTCATCAGCTTCAACGTCACTCAACTATCGGACACGCCCATTGTATTGGGCATGAGTTGGCTGGACAAGCACAGCCCGACGCTGGCTTGGTACCAGAGGCAGCTGACCTTCGGCTCTTCCTTTTGCGCTGAACACTGCATCGTGCCCCGGCAGGAAGGAGAGGAAGAGGAGTCACAGCTGCAGCTAGGCACGCTGCAAGCGGTTCCCCACAAGTACGCAGAATTTTTGGAGGTTTTCTGCGAGAAGGAGGCAGACAGGCTACCCCCCCACAGACCATATGACTGCAAAATTGACCTGCTGCCGGGGGCGGCGCTGCCCAAAGGGAAGCTGTATTCCATGTCTGAGGACGAACTGCAGGAACTCAAGGAGTTCATAGATCATAATTTGGAGCGCGGTTTCATCCGAGAGTCCAAGGCAGCGGGGGGCAGTCCGGTATTCTTTGTTAAGAAGCGGGACACGCCCCAAAAAAGACTCGTAGTGGACTATCGCATTTTGAACAGTGTGACCAAGCCATCGGACTTCCCCATGCCCCGAATCGACGACCTCCTCGCAAAGGTACGCAAGGGCAGCGTGTTCACCAAGTTGGACCTGCGAGGGGCGTACAACCTCATTCGCATGCGGGAAGGAGATGAGTGGAAGACAGCCATGTTCACGCCCCTGGGCACCTACGAATATAGAGTTATGCCTTTTGGATTGCAAAATGGCTCCCACGTTTTTCAAGCTTTCATGCATCACGTGTTGGCGGGGCTCCTCTACAAGACGTGCGTCTGTTTCTTGGATGACATCCTGATCTTTTCGGAATCGCAGCAGGAGCATGACAGACACATCAGGGAAGTGCTGAGCAGGCTACAGCAACATAGGCTTTACGCCAAGCTGGAGAAGTGCCAATTCGACGTGACGGAGGTGGATTTCCTGGGCTACAAGTTGTCTGACAAGGGGCTCGCCATGGACAGCGCCAAGGTTCGAGCAGTGTTGGATTGGAAAAGCCCACGCAACCGGAAGGAGGTCCAACGGTTTGTCGGCTTCGCGAACTTCTATCGCAAGTTTATCAAAGGCTTTGCTATGCAGACAGCGGCCATCACGGACACGCTCAGCTCCAAGAAAAAGAAGTTCATCTGGACAGAGCAGGCGGAGCAGTCCTTTCAGGCACTCAAGCGTCTCTTTGCGTCGGAAGAGCAGCTGCTTCATGTCAACCCCAGCAGGCCGATGAGGGTGGAGACAGACGCTTCGGACAGAGCCGTCGGAGCAGTCCTGCTGCAGAAGGACCTGCAAGGGGTTTGGAGGCTGGGAGCGTTTTACTCAAGGAAGCTCAGCAAGTCCGAACAGAACTACACCATCTGGGACAGGGAGTTGCTGGCCATTCATGCAGCATTCAAAGCGTGGAGGCACTTCCTGATCGGCGCCAAGCACACGGTGCAGGTCTGCACGGACCACAAGAATCTGGAGCACTGGCGCACGGCACAGTTCCTGAACCAGAGGCAAATACGTTGGGCTGAGTTCTTTGCGAACTTCGACTTCCGAATAGAGTATGTCCCGGGGGACACCAACATCATGGCGGATGCTCTCTCCCGTAAGCCACAGTATCTGGAGGAGGCAACGCCAGCGGCCGCCATGCACATCTTCGCACCGACAGTGTGGGCGTGCGCTGCGGCAACGGTTGACCTGGAGGCGGTGCGACGAGCGTTGCAGGATGACTCCTTCGTGCAAGCAAAGATGGCAGAGGTGCACAGGGGCACGGCAGCGACCGACGAGTTCCAGCTGCGAGATGGATTGCTCATCCGTAAAGGGGCCATCTACGTGCCGGGAGACGAACTTCGCGCCAAGGTACTGCAGCAGCTGCACGACGCGCCCACTGCCGGGCACTTTGGCAAGGAGAAGACGGTGGAATTAGTCGCCAGAGACTTCTGGTGGCCCAGAATGAGAGGGGAAGTCGCGGACTACGTGGCGAGGTGTGACACCTGCCAGAGGGCCAAACCAGTGCACAGACCGCCGGCCGGACTGCTGGAACCGCTGCAAACTCCGTTCGAACCATGGGAGAGAGTGGCCCTGGACTTTGTCACGGATCTGCCCAGCTCGAGGGGCAAGACGGCTGTGCTGGTGGTGGTGGACTTGTTCTCCAAGATGGCACATTTCATTCCGTGTGCGAAGGTGGCCACGGCGGAACAAACCGCCAAACTGTTCATAGATCACGGTCTGCCGCGGTCTATTCTGTCCGACCGAGGGCGACAGTTCATCTCGAACTTCTGGCAGAAGCTGTTGGGCTTCCTGAACATCAAGATCAACCTGGCGTCGGCTAGACACCCGCAGACCAACGGGCAAGCGGAGCGGGTCAATGCCATCATGCAGCAGTACCTGAGATGTTATGCGAATCAACAGCCTGCGACGTGGGTGGATTACCTGCCTCTCGCCGAGTTCGCCTACAACAACACGAAGCACGTGTCCACGGGGGTCACGCCGTTCTTCGCCAACAACGGGAGGCACCCCAGAACCTTCCCGGGACTGGAAAGAATGGGGGAGGGGGAGCCGCAGACAGCAGATGCGTTCGCGTCGGAGTTGCAGGAGGTCCACGATCAGCTGCGGCGGCACCTGGAGCTGGCTAAACACGCATACAAGGTACAAGCGGACAAACACAGAAGGGTTGGCGAAGAGATCCATGTGGGAGACTGGGTCTGGTTAGCAGCCCACGCAGTGCCGGCCAGGTCATTGGCGAAGAAGAAACTAGGGCATAAACAACTGGGGCCCTACCAAGTCGAAGAGCAGGTCAACCCGGTGGCTTTCAGGCTGGCGCTTCCGGAGGGCTCCAGGATGCATCCGGTGTTCCACAGATCGGTGCTCACTCCCTACAAGGCACCTCACAGGTTTCAGGAACCAGGAACGGCACCGAGTCCGCTCCGAGAGAGAACCGGGCAAGGGGGAGTGGCACGGGAGGAGCGCATCAATGAAGTCACGGAGATTTTGGACTCCAGATGGGGGGAAGAGGGGGTAGAATACCTTCTCGCCAAGGAGGGCACCCCGGCCAGTGCCAACAGCTGGGTGCCGGGCTACGCTTTAGACGAACCTCTGCTCAAAGAAGAGTTTCATGCCCTCTTCCCACATAGGCCAATGCCAGCAGACTTTTTCGACGACTGGCTTTTCACGCCCACGCTTTCAGCCAGCACGTTCCGGGGGTTCGACTCGGACGAGGAACCGACACGAGACGCCCGTTCTCAGGAGGGGTCACCCTCGGGATCTGCTTCAGAACCCTCGTATTGGTGGGATGATCGACCAGAGGAGCAGTGGCGCAGAAAGTGGCTGGAGGGTCCAGGACGAGCAACGTCTCCAGAAGGAAGCGAGGGAGAGACGGACATGGACGTTTTCGGGGACGACCCGGGTTTCGAGCACGGTGGCACAGAGATGGAAGCGGAGGTGACCGTCGTCGACGAGAGCAGGGAGGAAGAACCGGAAGACTTCAGATGGAGGCCCGCCACGGGAAGCGAACTGTACCCGACATTCGTCCCCTTGACACGGCAGCACCCAGCTCCCGCACCGGAAGGAGGGGAGGGGGGAAGAGGGGGCTTCGAGGGGGGGATGGATGTCAGGGGTTCAGGAGCAGAGGCGAGGGCAAGGGAGGAAACAGAGAGCGAGGGGGAGGAGGCAGAAGAAAAGATGAGTGATGACGACGACCCGAGATCTCCGAGTCTTTCCAGTGAATCAGAAGATTCACAGAAAGGAGCACCAGTGGCCAGGGCAAGGGGGGAGACTAGGGGGACACCCCAGGAAGATAGAGCCAGAGGGGACTCAGAGGGGAGCAGTTGGAAATCGGGACCAGCGTCACCGCCAGAGAGCAGGGAAGAGGGAGGGCGCCAGGGATCAAGCGCTGGCAGCTCACAACAGGAGGGAGGGCACGAGTCAGGAGTGGCCACACCTCCATCGGGGAGCGAAGAGACGGTTAGACGGAAGGTGGAAGGTTGGGCGCGCGCGCCAAGTTCAAATGCACAGGAAGGTGGCGCAGTAGGCAGCCCGGAAAGGGAGCCAGGTCCTAAAGCCCGGCGCAAGGAGACAGGAGGGTCCGGGGGGTCAGCGTCAGAAGAATCCCGGAAGGAAGAGACCCCGGGGAGCAGAGGGACCCAGAGAAGAACAGTCAGGCGGAAAAGGTGGAGCAGGGCTAGGATATTAAGTTGGTGTACAAGGGGCGGAGACTCAGACGGAGCTTCGCCGATCTAAGCATAAGACGTAGAGTTGCGCGCAGCAGCTTGAGAATGGAAACTGTAACTCAATAAAGACTTTTATTTAATGATCGCTGGCTAGCGTGATCCTCTGTGAGCTAGGATCTGGAAGCAACTCTGACAGTACTTGAAAATTGACTATGGGGGGTTTAATGTTTCAGCTGGATCCTGAGGCCTCTTAATGAATAGGAAAATTAGGTGAAATTCTGCAAATTTTCATCCTTAATACGAGTGACAGAATCTAATATAACACCAGTCCTGAAATAACTACATTGGCTCCCAGTACATTTCTGAGCACAATTCAGAGTGTTGGTGCTGACCTTTAAAGCCCTAAACGGCCTCGGCCCAGTATGCCTGAAGGAGCGTCTCCAGCCCCATCGTTCTGCCCGGACACTGAGGTCTAGCACCAAGGGTCTTCTGGCAGTTCTTTCACTGTGAGAAGCAAAGTTACAGGGAACCAGGCAGAGGGCCTTCTTAAGAGTAGCGCCCGCCCTGTGGAACGCCCTCCCATCAGATGTCAAGGAGATAAACAACTACCTGACTTTTCAAAGACATCTGAAGGCAGCCCTGTTTTGGGAAGCTTTTAATGTTTGATGTTTTATTGTGCTTTTAATTCTGTTGGGAGCCACCCAGAGTGGCTGAGAAAACCCAGCCAGATAGGTGGGGAATGAATGAACAAATAAATAATTATTTTCCTGGAACAGAATTTGGATGACCTTTACCTAGATTTTTTAAAGGCCTGGGATACATCTATCCTTCTTTATTGTGCAGGGTTTTTTGTGGGGTAGAAGTCAGTTCCTGAGACCACAACCCCATACACACTTCCCTGGGAGTATGTCCCATTGGACTCAGAAATGGTTTGCATCTAACATGAAGCCAAACCATGGCTTAGTATGAATGTGAAGGCTCCCAGAGAGATCATGTCTGTTGCACTCCTACCATCCTGCTGTGAATTAAGTCATGGTTTGGCTTGCTGTGTCACCCAAACACAAACTCATGGTTTGTCTCACTCCAGACAAACCATGAGCTTTAACCAATATTTTTTTTCTTGGCTTTACAGCAGCTGGTTGTTTGAAGTCAGCAGTAGCAGGACTGGAGGAGGGGCAAAGTGCTACAATCCCCTCCCCCCCATAGTGCAAGCCAGATTAGTAAATGTGCTTTATTCACTTTGACTTAGCAATAATAATAATAATAATAATAATAATAATAATAATAATAATAATAATAATAATTTTATTATTTATACCCCGCCCCTCTGACTGGGTTTCCCCAGCCACTCTGTGAGGCTTCCAACAAAATATTAAAATACAATAGTCTATTAAACATTAGAAGCTTCCCTAAACAGGGCTGCCTTCAGATGTCTTCTAAAAGTCTGGTAGTTGTTTTTCTCTTTGACATCTGGTAGGAGGGTGTCCCACAGGGCGGGTGCCACTACCGAGAAGGCCCTCTGCCTGGTTCCCTGTAACTTGGCTTCTCGCAGCGAGGGAACTGCCAGAAGGCCCTTGGCACTGGACCTCAGTGTCCAGGCAGAACGATGCGGGTGGAGACGCTCCTTCATGTATACTGGACCGTGGCCGTTAGGGCTTTAAAGATTAGTATCAACACTTTGAATTGTGTTTGGAAACGTACTGGGAGCCAATGTAGTTCTTTCAAGACCAGTGTTATGTGGTCTCGGCGTCCGCTCCCAGTCACCAGTCTAGCTGCCGCATTCTGGATTAGTTGTAATTTCCGGGTCACCTTCAAAGGTAGCCCCACATAGAGCGCATTGCAGTAGTCCAAGCAAGAGATAACTGGAGTATGCACCACTCTGGCGAGACAGTCTGAAGGCAGGTGGGGTCTCAGCCTGTGTACTAGATGGAGCTGATAGACAGCTGCCCTGGACACAGAATTGACCTGCGCCTCCATGGACAGCTGTGAGTCCAAAATGACTCCCAGGCTGTGCACCTGGTCCTTCAGGGGCACAGTTACCCCATTCAGGACCAGGGAGTCCTCCACACCTGCCTGCCTCCTGTCCCCCCAAAACAGTTCTTTTGTCTTGTCAGGATTCAATCTCAATCTGTTAGCCACCATCCATTCTCCAACCACCTATGTGCAGGCTTGCGCTAGGAGTTCCCTGTCTACAGCTGTGTGCTCTGTATTCAAATTTCTGTTGCACAATAGCTCCAACCTTAAAGACTTTCCAACATCTGCCCTTTTGTGTTTCCTACGCTATCAGCAGACCACCTTATCAGCAAAATAACAGGAACAATATGTTTTCCGTGCACTTAATTAATTATGTTTTCATAGTCAACATCAGATAACTTAAATTGCAGTGAAAACAAAGTATTTTAAGTAGGATGTTTTACACAGTGTGATGGGGGAAAGGAAGCCCTTAAGCAGTTTATTTAATGAAGTTTCAAATTCCTAATTTTGTTAAAATCCCACAGGCACATAGCATAAGAGACACTAATGTGAGCCACTATGTAATTAGGGCTAATAACTAGTCTTTGATGTGGGGGAGGGGCGGTAGGAGAAGAACTGCGGATCCAGCCGGCCCTCTTACACCTGCAAGAAACAGATGATTTCCTCTGCGGAAAACTAACAGGCTAATGACAGTATGGAATTAAAAGAAAACATTAATTAATTCCCTGTAACAGAACGCAAGGAAGGAGACCACCAATTAAGAGGGGTTGTTGTGTGCAACTTAAATTACGCTAACGGCTCAGAAATCTTGCATCGGGTGAGTTGTGTGAATTGTGACATCTCCCTCATTTGTTCTGAAGTAAGATTTTATTTAAGTTTTTCATACTACAATAAAAATAAACAGCTACAAAAAAAACACACAGAGGATAAATAGAATGGGAATCCTCTCTCAAGGGTAGTTCTTAGCCGTTTCCACCCACAGAAGGTCCCTCCCAGCTCTCACCTGGGATATTTCCTTTCTCCTCCCAGATTTCCCTACCCCCCCAACTCCTCCACCAACCATCTCCCTCATTGGTGTGTTCGGGGCCATATTTACCCGGGAGCCGAATTCTGGGGGGCGGCAAATTTATACCTACTGTATACCGGTTCCTCTCTATCAGCGGTGGTGAAAAGCAATGGAGTGAAAGTCCCTGCCCCCTTCCTCTGTTGCTCTGTTAATCCGTAGCGTCAAATATTTCTGATGAGTCAGGAAACAAAAGCAGTTTTTCTTCTGCTGCGTTGTTCTTAAAGGTAAAGGTAAAGGGACCCCTGACCATTAGGTCCAGCCGTGGCTGACTCTGGGGTTGCGGCACTCATCTCGCTTTATTGCCCGAGGGAGCTGGTGTACAGCTTGACTAAGCCGCTTCTGGCGAACCAGAGCAGCGCACGGAAACGCCATTTACCTTCCCGCCGGAGCGGTACCTATTTAACTACTTGCACTTTGACGTGCTTTTGAACTGCTAGGTTGGCAGGAGCAGGGACCGAGCAACGGGAGCTCACCCCGTAGTGGGGACTCGAACTGCTGACCTTCTGATTGGCAAGTCCTAGGCTCTGTGGTTTAACCCACAGCGCCACCCACGTCCCTGTGTCATTGTTACAGGTGAGCTATTCCCCCCCCCCAAAAAAGGTCAATGTTCTTTCGACAAGAGACCTGTAGGCCCTTGGCACTAATGTTTCTAATAAACCTTCTGTATATGTCCTAAAGAGATATAGGGAAGGAGGCTTTTGTTGACTTTAGGACAATATTGAAATGAAATTCTTGTTCCGGTGTTTAATATTTCTCTTTTGAGACTGAAAAAGTATCCTTACTTATATTACTGTGAAGTCCTCTTGTGGCCCACTTATGGTGTAATTTTTTTATTTCCATGATCCCATTCATAGGCGCCGACTCCATGGGGCCTGAGGGGGCCCGAGCCCCCTCAAAAATTTGTTTGGGGGGGCTCTGCCCCCCCAATAATTTAAGAAAATTATTAGGCACCTTGCCAAAAACCGCGCAGGGGACTCCGGCGCGCGCCTCCCAAAGTGACCGGGAGCTCCTGAGAAGGGGTGGGCAGGTCGGTCAGTCAGAGGAAGACCCCCAGCGGCGGGACTTTAGAAAGGAATGGAGCCGCGGGGCCGAGGAACGGCGTATTCGTCGCCGGCAAGGGACTGGGGTGAGGGGAGAATGGAGGGGACGGGAGTTCCCGCCGCCGGAGCGGGGCTTTTTTTCTGGGTTCGGCTAAGGTGACGTTGGTAGGAGGGGGTGGCCGCCTCCCGGCGCGAAGCCTGGGGAGGGCAGGCCGGTTCTTGCATGCAAAAGCACCACTGCCATCCTGCCGCCAGTATGGACCCCGGTATGGGCCCCCCCAATATTTTTTATAAGTCGGCGCCCCTGATCCCATTCATTGAGTGGATGCTACGGGTGGGGCCAGCCTAGGTATTATTCTTATTATTCTTATTTTATTGAATTTATATACCACTCTATACCCAGAGGTCTCAGGGCGGCTCACAGAAAAGATCAACATAAAAACCACAATATAAATAATCAAAATAAAAACAACAACCCAATAACACCCCCCCAAAAAAGAGCCAAATTTTAAAAGGATATAGGTAGCCTAGGTAGGACAATTTCCCCCACTCTCCAATTACACTTCAAGCATTCAATTGGAAGAATGTGTGTAATCCCATTTTTCACTTTTTCTGGTTCATGTCTGTTTGTAACAATTAAGCTGCAAGAATATTTGGATGACACACTTTGTATGGATAACCCTTCCTCTGCAGACTATCTCTGCAAACATGAGGTCTAGAAACCTAACATGGAAAACTCCCTGCATTTAACCTGCAGACCATATAATATCTGTTTATGAGTTAAATCTTTGTTATTACTAAATTCAGCGAAGTGTACTCAACTGTACCACAGTAATTTAGAAGCCGTGTTTACCTTTGGATGTGCTTTAACACTGATTATTTTTCAGCTTCATGATCTTCTGACTGCAGAGTAAAAACAATTTTATACATTTGTTTTCCCATTTTTACCATGGCCAATTTACTTTTAATTATACTGATGCTTTAATAGGGGATTTCCACAATGCTGAATAGACATGCCAAATATCCACCAATCAATAGATACCATATTGGCCTGAATATAAGCCTCAACCCCCCCCCCCCAAATTCCGACTGTGAAAAGTTAAAGTGTGGCTTAAATTCGTGACCTTACAAAAAATGCCTTTTACAAATATCGCTGCTGAAACAGACATATGGCAAAATGGAACAAAAAAATGTTTTATTGCTGATTTGCGAGCTTGAGACTGTTCATTTGCCAATTACGGGTGTGAGTGCCTGCGGAGTTGTAACAATTAAATAGCGATTTGCAATTTTAGCGATTGTACGGTAACTTTTGTGGGCTTGCGAGATCAAAGGCTTAAATTGGCTCGGAGTTACAGTTCTACCAATTGCAGCGATTTTCAGCCTGTAACCCAATTTTAAGGGAGCGGCTTATATTTGGGTACAGTGGTACCTCAGGTTACAAATACTTTGGGTTACAAACACTTCGGGTTACAGACCGCTAACTTGGAAGTAGTACCTCGAGTTAAGAACTTTGCTTCAGGATGAGAACAGAAATCGCATGGCAGCGGTGCGGCAGCAGCGAGAGGCTGCCAGAGAAAACTTGGAGGTAAAATTACTTCTGTCATAGTTCCAATTTACTGCTTATAGATACTGTTTAGCCCAGTAGGGGACCTACATATTTTGGGTTGTCCAAATCACACTCCCATGGGACTGAAGGATAAGCAGAAGTTAAACAGAAGGGGGAAACCAACATGTTCTCATTTGTTTGCTATGTTAGAACTTGTGAGAATCTTGCATGATAGAGTCAGTTGCACTACTGTTTTTATATATAAAACAAGAAGCAGCTGGTTTGGCTAATTAAACCTAGAATGGGAAAGTCAAACTGCACTGGTAGCTCAGCTAGAAAAAAATAACTTTCAACATCCTCGGAAAATATTGCATCTTTCTCCCCCCACCCCTGTACACTGGAGAAGATTGATTGATTGATTGATTGATTGATTTAAATAATAGTGCCAACATGATCATGCCACAAAGATATACTCATAACCCCCTTTACATTTTAATAGCATCAAACTGCAATGATGATGAGTATAGCACAACTGAAGTCATAGTTTGCCCATATATCGGATACATACTGCCCTGGGCTCTTTCTGAGGAAATGTGATTTATAAATAAGCAAATAAAATAAAAACAATTAAAGTAATGAACATGAGAAGTTGGAGCTACAGAAACCATCAAAACTTCAAAGTTTTGGAATTAGAGGGAAAACTGGCAGATCACCCAGAAGCAATTTTTTTTGTAGGGTTTGCAAGTAATTTAGGGATTTTGAAGGAAACAAGTCTAATTTTGATAATAAGGTCTGCTTTTTCAAAATAAAAAATAACTTGATTCTATCTTTCAAGACAAGTTCTCTCTTTTCAGACTGTAGCATGCTGTGATATTCCCCTTATTGAATATGCCATCACTCCTTCCAGTTTCCCTTGTGTTTTGCTAGATTCTACTGCTTCTAGGCTATATATTACTGCTTATTCCCTTAAAACAGTATCATTTCTTGGCTGTTATGAAAGTGTGTCATTATTTTTAGACTTGTTAATTGTACACTCACATGAGGTTGATTTTCTTAAAATGTTCATCGCTCTGCTATATGTGTTGGCAGGGAAATGCAGTCTCTTAACTTGCATGAGGCTGGAAGCAAACGATGCTCTGGTTTCATCTGCATGGCAATAGGTACCATTCAGATTAGCCATTTCGGCATTGGTTTAGGGACAATGGAATTCTTCTGATATTTCTCAGTAGAATTTTGCACATTGCTATTTAGGGCACAATCCACTTAGAGTTAAACAATTCAAGATCCATTAATTTGAAATGTGTGATATTTTAAAATGAAATCTTATATCTTTCTATGGAGAAATAAGGGATGCGGATGGCGCTGTGGTCTAAACCACAGAGCCTAGGACTTGCCGATCAGAAGGTTGGTGGTTCGAATCGCCACGACGGGTGAGCTCCCGTTGCTCGATCCCAGTTCCTGCCCACCTAGCAGTTCGAAAGCACATCAAAGTCAAGTAGATAAATAGGTACCACTCTGGTGGGAAGGTAAATAGTGTTTCCAAACGCTGGTCTAGTTCGCCAGAAGCAGCTTAGTCATGCTGGCCACATGACCCGGAAGCTGTCTGCGGACAAACGCCGGCTCCCTCGGCCTATAGAGCGAGATGAGCGCCGCAACCCCAGAGTTGTCTGCGACTGGACCTAATGGTCAGGGCTACCTTTAAGTCCCAAAATTCAAGCAATTTCTCTCTCTCTCTCCCAGGTAAGTGGGTATAAACTACAATCTGATATATAGTAGAAACGTTATGCAGGCATGGGGTTTGCATGGGGGTTGCATTCCAGGTCATTATCTGTAACGCCCCCCACCCTGGCCCTGCTCCCATCATGCTCTGTTATGCCTCTATTACGCCTCTTCTGGGTCTGAAAATGTCCTGTGCGTGCACGGTCATGCAATCTTTGAATGCGTGCAAAATGGGGGTTGCCTGTATATCGCCTTAACTTTGCAATTTAAATCAAGGAGTTGTTGAAGTGGTTACATCTGTCTGTATTGTGCCAATAGAATGATTCTTTCTGTGCCAGCAGCCAGGGTCGGATGTGGTGACAATAATTATGCATGCACTGAATGGGTAACAAATGAGGGGGGAAAAAACATTTTATTGGTTATGGCTCACAATTTGGTGTGATGTAAAGCAAGGAGCAGGGACGCGGGTGGCGCTGTCGGTTGAACCACAGAGCCTAGGACTTGCCGATCAGAAGGTCAGCGGTTCGAATCCCCGCGATGGGGTGAGCTCCCATTGCTTGGTCCCTGCTCCTGCTAACCTAGCAGTTCGAAAGAGTGTCAAAGTGCAAGTAGATAAATAGGTACAGCTTTTGCGGGAAGGTAAATGGTGTTTCCGTGCGCTGCTCTGGTTCGCCAGAAGCGGCTTAGTCATGCTGGCCACATGTCCCGGAAGCTGTACACCGCCTCCCTCGGCCAATAAAGCGAGATGAGCGCCACAACCCCAGAGTCAGCCATGACTGGACCTAATGGTCAGGGGTCCCTTTACCTTTACCTAAAGCAAGTATCTAGTCGTAAAGCAGCCTGGCTGCTGCCCAATACCAATATCCCGGCCTGCGTGATGCGACAACATTGATGGGAATGGCAGGAATCTCAGGCTTGCATGCAACAACAGCAGCAAGAATACTTATCGCAAAACATTGGAAGACCCAAGATTTGCCCACCGTGGAAGAATGCCAGACGCAACTGATAGACTACATGGAACTGGCAGAAATGACTGGCAGAATCCGAGACCTGGGAGAAGAGGCAGTGGAAGAGGACTGGAAGAAGTTTAAGGACTATTTACAAAAACATTGTAAATTGTATGAGTGTTAAGAAGGATGCAGGACTGAAAATAACACAGCACCAGCAATTTAGTTGAAAGAAATATGAGAATAAGTGAGATCAGAGAAATAAGATAAATTTTGGAACAACATTATGTCTAAACTAGGTATTTAAGTATTGGATAAAAATGTTTAAAGCTGGGGACATAATATTTGAAAACTACAAAATAAGAGTTGAAACAAGATGATAATTTGCTGTTTATAACTCTATAACTGGGAACGCAGGAATGGGAGATGTGAGGAAGTCCAAAAGCTTAAGAAAAGATGAATGTTGGATATTTGATTTTGTGGTGTTTTTGTTATTCTATGTTACTCTTTTTGCTTTTTTTCTCTTTGTTGTTCTTTGTTTGTTGTATTTGGGTGAGGTTGTTATATATGTCTGGTGAATTTAATGTTTAAAATCTTTAATAAAATATCTTTTTTAAAAAAAAGAAATCTCAGGCTTGTTGCACTGCAAATTGATACTGTGGGCCAAACCTGCCCTGAGTGTGTAACATACGTACCAGCTCCTGAACTCAACTGGGAGAATGGCAGTGGTGGGGAACTGAGGACCTAATGTCTCCCTGTCCCTTAGGATTCTCCCTAGGCCACTCCTGCTCCCCAGTTGTGCCTTCCTTGAGAGCTTTTGCTCGGGTGGAATTTGCCCTTGAACCCTGATAATGCCTTGTGATCAAGGACAAAGATGGGAGTGTGATGGTATTTATTTTCCATTTAGTTATATGCATTCACATCATCCTTGTCCACTTTACCGCCCTGGCTCTTTAGAGCCTATTGACTTCCTCCCCTCCTGCCTCACGGCTTTCAAAATTAACCTTTGTATCATTGCATTTTGTACATTTTCCAGTCCTAATTACACTCATTACAAAATGGCTCAAAATTTAAATAAATATAGAAAGGTAGAAAATTTCTCATTACGAGTCTTTAGACAACCTTGCTAGTGATGTTAATTGCTTACAATAATCTTTCAAATATTGTATAAATTTGCTCCAGTCCTTTTGGAATACTTGATCGTGCTGGTTTCGGATATTTCCTGTCAGCTTCGCCAGTTCTGCAAAGTCCATCATCTTCATCTGCCGCTCTTCTTTCGTTGGCACATCTTCTTGTTTCCATTTTTCGGCTAAAAGAATTCTTGCCGCAGTTGTTGCATACATAAACTGTCGTTTATCTTCCCTTGGTATCTCTTCACCCACTATACCCAGTAAAAAGGCTTCTGGTTTTTTTAACAAAACTATTTTTAAACATTTTCTTTAACTCACTATATACCATTCAATCTTATTACACTTACATAAGCTCACAATGAGGAAGACCAATTTGCTTTCACTGCATTTGAGTAAAACTATGCCATGTAAAACTATGGGGGACGTGGGTGGCACTGTGGGTAAAACCTCAGTGCCTAGGACTTGCTGATCGCAAGGTCGGCGGTTCGAATCCCGCAGCGGGGTGAGCTCCCATCGTTCGGTCCCAGCTCCTGCCCACCTAGCAGTTCGAAAGCACGTCAAAGTGCAAGTAGATAAATAGGTACCGCTTTATAGCGGGAAGGTAAACGGCGTTTCCGTGTGTGGCGCTGGTGCTGGCTCGCCGGATGCTGCTTAGTCACGCTGGCCAGGTGACCCGGAAGTGTCTCCGGACAGCGCTGGCTCCGGCCACTTGAGCGAGATGAGCACGCAACCCTAGAGTCGGACACGACTGGCCCATACGGGCAGGGGTACCTTTACCTTTACCTTTTATGCCAAGCGCTACCAAATTTTAATTACATTGAATTAAAAACAAGCTAAAACTTATGTAAGCAAAAAAGTGAATTGGACCCAACACACACATTTTTGTAGACATTTCCTCCTAATATATGCATTTTTGCAAACATTGTTTGGCTAGAGAACTGCATCAAATTTATTTGATAAGTATGAATTTTGGAGGATAGTTATATTTTGGTTCTTGTTGCTTTGGAAAGTGCTGTTTGATATACTTTGTTGTTGTTTAATCATTTAGTCGTGTCCGACTCTTCGTGACCCCATGGACCAGAGCACGCCAGGCACTTCTATTATGATAATTTTTTTGTTAACCGACCAATCACATCAAATCAAACCAAATTACACAAATTCCAAAAGAAGTTACATGACTTTAGAAGAAATACTATAAAGAATTAAGTATGAACAGATTGGTATTGGGTAAAGGGGTAAATCTAAGGCTAAAATGTGTTAAGATAAATTATGGAACTAAATTTGAGAAAGAGGGAAAGAACTTGCTAGAATAATTAACTGAACTAGAATACAAAAAAGGAGGTGTGAGGAAGTCGAGGAAATAAGCAAATGAAAGATAAGGGTATGAAAATATGGGGTTCTTTTTATCTTTGTTTGTCCTTTTTTGGGGTTTATTAAATGTTTTTGTTTTTCTTTTTTGCCTTTTTCTTTTTTGTATTGTTGATGTTTTGTATTACTGTATTTATTTTTGTTTCTGAGGTTTTGTAATTGTTTATTGTTTGTATTTCATTTTTGTTTTTGTTTTTCTTTTTTTCTTTGTAATGTTAAAGCTTTAATAAATATTTTTTAAAAAACAAATTACATAAATTCCAAATTACAGGGCCGAATTTTAAATTCTTGTTGGGGGTACCCATATTTCAAGTGCCGGAGGGATCCAATCAACTTCTTCCTTCTTACTGCTGTTTTAATGTCCACAAATCTAACCTTATGATGTTCACAGTACTATCCAGTCCTTTCTTATTATTTTTCCACATCTCTTGTTGTTATTTTCATAAATATTTCCTTTCTCTTTGTGACCACTGATAGTCGCACGCCAGGCACTCCTGTCTTCCACTGCCTCCCGCAGTTTGGTCAGAATCATGTTTGTAGCTTCGAGAACACTGTCCAACCATCTCATCCTCTGTCATTCCCTTCTCCTTGTGCTCTCCATCTTTCCCAACATCAGGGTCTTTTCCAAGGAGTCTTCTCTTGTCATGAGGTGGCCAAAGTATTGGAGCCTCAGCTTCAGGCAAAAATCTGACTTTTGGCAATTCATTCAAAAATGGGGCCAAATGCTTGCAAATGCTCCCCTGAAAGCTTTGGCAGTCGAAACAGAAGGCTTTTTATCACAGGAAAATAAATCAGCCCTCAACAACTTAACCGGCGGAAAATATTTTTTTGAAGAAATCCCTAAGCCCCGGGGTCACAATTTCAGCAAAAATCTGACTTTTGGCAATTCACTCAAAAATGGTGCCAACCGGTTGCAAATGCTCCCCTGAAAGGTTTGGCAGTCGAAACAGAAGGCTTTTTATCACAGGAAAATAAATCAGCCCTCAACAACTTAACCGGCGGAAAATATTTTTTTGAAGAAATCCCTAAGCCCCGGGGTCACAATTTCAGCAAAAATCTGACTTTTGGCAATTCACTCAAAAATGGTGCCAACCGGTTTCAAATGCTCCCCAGAAAGCTTTGGCAGTCGAAACAGAAGGCTTTTTATCACAGGAAAATAAATCAGCCCTCAACAACTTAACCGGCGGAAAATATTTTTTTGAAAAAATCCCTAAGCCCCGGGGTCACAATTTCAATAAAAATCTGACTTTTGGCAATTCACTCAAAAATGGTGCCAACCGGTTGCAAATGCTCCCCTGAAAGGTTTGGCAGTCGAAACAGAAGGCTTTTTATCACAGGACAAGAAATCAGCCCTCGACAACTAAACAGGCGGAAAATATTTTTTTGAAGAAATCCCTAAGCCCCGGGGTCACAATTTCAGCAAAAATCTCACTTTTGGCAATTCACTCAAAAATGGTGCCAACCGGTTGCAAATGCTCCCTTGAAAGGTTTGGCAGTCGAAACAGAAAGCTTTTTATCACAGGAAAATAAATCAGCCCTCAACAACTTAACCGGCGGAAAATATTTTTTTGAAAAAATCCCAAACCCCGGGGTCACAATTTCAGCAAAAATCTCACTTTTGGCAATTCACTCAAAAATGGTGCCAACCGGTTGCAAATGCTCCCTTGAAAGGTTTGGCAGTCGAAACAGAAGGCTTTTTATCACAGGACAAGAAATCAGCCCTCAACAACTTAACAGGCGGAAAATATTTTTTTGAAAAATTCCCTAAGCCCCTTGGTCACAATTTCAGCAAAAATCTGACTTTTGGCAATTCACTCAGAAATGGTGCCAACCGGTTGCAAATGCTCCCCTGAAAGGTTTGGCAGTCGAAACAGAAGGCTTTTTATCACAGGAAAAGAAATCAGCCCTCAACAACTTAACCGGCGGAAAATATTTTTTTGAAAAATTCCCTAAGCCCCTTAGTCACAATTTCAGCAAAAATCTGACTTTTGGCAATTCACTCAAAAATGGTGCCAACCGGTTGGAAATGCTCTCTTGAAAAGTTTGGCAGTCGAAACAGAAGGCTTTTTATCACAGGACAATAAATCAGCCCTCAACAACTTAACAGGCGGAAAATATTTTTTTTTTAAAAAAATCCCTAAGCCCCGGGGTCACATTTTCAGCAAAAATCTGACTTTTGGCAATTCACTCAAAAATGGTGCCAAACACTTGCAAATGCTCCCCTGAAAGGTTTGGCAGTCGAAACAGAAGGCTTTTTATCACAGGAAAATAAATCAGCTCTGAACAACTTAACCGGCGGAAAATATTTTTTTGAAAAATTCCCTAAGCCCCGGGGTCACAATTTCAGCAAAAATCTGACTTTTGGCAATTCACTCAAAAATGGTGCCAACCGGTTGGAAATGCTCCCTTGAAAGGTTTGGCAGTCAAAACAGAAGGCTTTTTATCACAGGACAAGAAATCAGCCCTCAACAACTTAACCGGCGGAAAATATTTTTTTTTAAAAAAAATCCTAAGCCCCGGGGTCACAATTTCAGCAAAAATCTGACTTTTGGCAATTCACTCTAAAATGGTGCCAAACGGTTGCAAATGCTCCCCTGAAAGCTTCGGCAGTTGAAACAGACGGCTTTTTATCGCAGGACAAGAAATCAGCCCTCAACAACTTAAGCGGCGGAAAATATTTTTTTGAAAAATTCCCTAAGCCCCTTGGTCACAATTTCAGCAAAAATCTGACTTTTGGCAATTCACTCAAAAATGGTGCCAACCGGTTGGAAATGCTCTCTTGAAAAGTTTGGCAGTCGAAACAGAAGGCTTTTTATCACAGGACAAGAAATCAGCCCTCAACAACTTAACAGGCGGAAAATATTTTTTTTAAAAAAAAAATCCTTTGCCCCGGGGTCACAATTTCAGCAAAAATCTGACTTTTGGCAATTCACTCAAAAATGGTGCCAAACACTTGCAAATGCTCCCCTGAAAGGTTTGGCAGTCGAAACAGAAGGCTTTTTATCACAGGAAAATAAATCAACCCTCAACAACTTAACCGGCGGAAAATATTTTTTTGAAAAAATCCCTAAGCCCCGGGGTCACAATTTCAGCAAAAATCTGATTTTGGCAATCAACTCAAAAATGGTGGCAACCGGTTTCAAATGCTCCCCAGAAAGCTTTGGCAGTCGAAACAGAAGGCTTTTTATCACAGGACAAGAAATCAGCCCTCAACAACTTAACCGGCGGAATTTTTTTTTTTGAAAAAATCCCAAACCCCGGGGTCACAATTTCAGCAAAAATCTCACTTTTGGCAATTCACTCAAAAATGGTGCCAACCGGTTGCAAATGCTCCCTTGAAAGGTTTGGCAGTCGAAACAGAAGGCTTTTTATCACAGGACAAGAAATCAGCCCTCAACAACTTAAGAGGCGGAAAATATTTTTTTTAAAAAAAATCCTAAGCCCCGGGGTCACAATTTCAGCAAAAATCTGACTTTTGGCAATTCACTCAAAAATGGTGCCAAACACTTGCAAATGCTCCCCTGAAAGGTTTGCAGTTGAAACAGAAGGCTTTTTATCACAGGAAAATAAATCAGCCCTCAACAACTTAACCGGCGGAAAATATTTTTTTGAAAAATTCCCTAAGCCCCTTGGTCACAATTTCAGCAAAAATCTGACTTTTGGCAATTCACTCAAAAATGGTGCCAACCGGTTGCAAATGCTCCCCTGAAAAGTTTGGCAGTCGAAACAGAAGGCTTTTTATCACAGGACAAGAAATCAGCCCTCAACAACTTAACAGGCGGAAAATATTTTTTTTAAAAAAAATCCTAAGCCCCGGGGTCACATTTTCAGCAAAAATCTGACTTTTGGGAATTCACTCAAAAATGGTGCCAACCGGTTGCAAATGCTCCCCTGAAAGGTTTGGCACGCGAAACAGAAGTCTTTTTATCACAGGACAAGAAATCAGCCCTCAAAAACTTAACCGGTAGAAAATATTTTTTTGAAAAAATCCCTAAGCCCCGGGGTCACAATTTCAGCAAAAATCTGACTTTTGGCAATTCACTCAAAAATGGTGCCAACCGGTTGGAAATGCTCCCTTGAAAGGTTTGGCAGTCAAAACAGAAGGCTTTTTATCACAGGACAAGAAATCAGCCCTCAACAACTTAACCGGCGGAAAATATTTTTTTTTAAAAAAAATCCTAAGCCCCGGGGTCACAATTTCAGCAAAAATCTGACTTTTGGCAATTCACTCTAAAATGGTGCCAAACGGTTGCAAATGCTCCCCTGAAAGCTTCGGCAGTTGAAACAGACGGCTTTTTATCGCAGGACAAGAAATCAGCCCTCAACAACTTAAGCGGCGGAAAATATTTTTTTGAAAAATTCCCTAAGCCCCTTGGTCACAATTTCAGCAAAAATCTGACTTTTGGCAATTCACTCAAAAATGGTGCCAACCGGTTGGAAATGCTCTCTTGAAAAGTTTGGCAGTCGAAACAGAAGGCTTTTTATCACAGGACAAGAAATCAGCCCTCAAAAACTTAACCGGCAGAAAATATTTTTTTGAAAAAATCCCTAAGCCCCGGGGTCACAATTTCAGAAAAAATCTGACTTTTGGCAGTTCACTCAAAAATGGTGCCAACCGCTTGCAAATGCTCCCCTGAAAGGTTTGGCACGCGAAACAGAAGGCTTTTTATCACAGGACAAGAAATCAGCCCTCAAAAACTTAACCGGTAGAAAATATTTTTTTGAAAAAATCCCTAAGCCCCGGGGTCACAATTTCAGCAAAAATCTAACTTTTGGCAATTCACTCAAAAATGGTGCCGAAAGCTTGAAAATGCTCACCTGAAATCTTTGGCGATGGAAACAGAAGGCTTTTTATCACAGGACAAGAAATCAGCCCTCAAAATCTTAACCGGAAGAAAATATTTTTTTGAAAAAATCCCTAAGTCCCGGGGTCACAATTTCAGAAAAAATCTGACTTTTGGCAGTTCACTCAAAAATGGTGCCAACCGCTTGCAAATGCTCACCTGAAAGCTTTGGCGATGGAAACAGAAGGCTTTTTATCACAGGACAAGAAATCAGCCCTCAAAAACTTAACCGGCAGAAAATATTTTTTTGAAAAAATCCTTAAGCCCCGGGGTCACAATTTCAGCAAAAATCTGACTTTTGGCAGTTCACTCAAAAATGGTGCCGAAAGCTTGAAAATGCTCACCTGAAATCTTTGGCGATGGAAACAGAAGGCTTTTTATCACAGGACAAGAAATCAGCCCTCAAAATCTTAACCGGAAGAAAATATTTTTTTGAAAAAATCCCTAAGCCCCGGGGTCACAATTTCAGCAAAAATCTGACTTTTGGCAGTTCACTCAAAAATGGTGCCAACCGCTTGCAAATGCTCACCTGAAAGCTTTGGCGATGGAAACAGAAGGCTTTTTATCACAGGACAAGAAATCAGCCCTCAAAAACTTAACCGGCAGAAAATATTTTTTTGAAAAAATCCCTAAGCCCCGGGGTCACAATTTCAGCAAAAATCTGACTTTTGGCAGTTCACTCAAAAATGGTGCTAACCGCTTGCAAATGCTCACCTGAAAGCTTTGGCGATGGAAACAGAAGGCTTTTTATCACAGGACAAGAAATCAGCCCTCAAAAACTTAACCGGCAGAAAATATTTTTTTGAAAAAATCCTTAAGCCCCGGGGTCACAATTTCAGCAAAAATCTGACTTTTGGCAGTTCACTCAAAAATGGTGCCGAAAGCTTGAAAATGCTCACCTGAAATCTTTGGCGATGGAAACAGAAGGCTTTTTATCACAGGACAAGAAATCAGCCCTCAAAATCTTAACCGGAAGAAAATATTTTTTTGAAAAAATCCCTAAGCCCCGGGGTCACAATTTCAGCAAAAATCTGACTTTTGGCAGTTCACTCAAAAATGGTGCCAACCGCTTGCAAATGCTCACCTGAAAGCTTTGGCGATGGAAACAGAAGGCTTTTTATCACAGGACAAGAAATCAGCCCTCAAAAACTTAACCGGCAGAAAATATTTTTTTGAAAAAATCCCTAAGCCCCGGGGTCACAATTTCAGCAAAAATCTGACTTTTGGCAGTTCACTCAAAAATGGTGCTAACCGCTTGCAAATGCTCACCTGAAAGCTTTGGCGATGGAAACAGAAGGCTTTTTATCACAGGACAAGAAATCAGCCCTCAAAAACTTAACCGGCAGATTTATTTTTTTTTGAAAAAATCCCTAAGCCCCGGGGTCACAATTTCAGCAAAAATCTGATTTTTAGCAGTTCACTCAAAAATGGTGCCAAAAGCGTGAAAATGCTCCCCTGATAGCTTTGGTGATGGAAACAGAAGGCTTTTTATCACAGGACAAGAAATCAGCCCTCAAAAACTTAACCGGCGGAAAATATTTTTTTGAAAAAATCCCTAAACCCCGGGGTCACAACTTCAGCAAAAATCTGACTTTTGGCAATTCACTCAAAAATGGTGCCAAAAGCTTGAAAATGCTCCCCTGAAAGCTTTGCACTCGAAACAGAAGGCTTTTTATCACAAGACAAGAAATCAGACCTCAATAACTTAACCGGCAGAAAATAGTTTTTTGAAAAAATCCCTAAGCCCCGGGGTCACAATTTCAGGAAAAATCTGACTTTTGGCAATTCACTCAAAAATGGTGTCAACCGGTTGCAAATGATCCCCTGAAAGGTTTGGCAGTCGAAACAGAAGGCTTTTTATCACAGGACAAGAAATCAGCCCTCAACAACTTAACGGGCGGAAAATATTTTTTTGAAAAAATCCCTAAGCCCCGGGGTCACAATTTCAGCAAAAATCTGACTTTTGGCAATTCACTCAAAAATGGTGCCAACCGGCTGCAAATGCTCACCTGAAAGGTTTGGCACTCGAAACAGAAGGTTTTTTATCACAGGACAAGAAATCAGCCCTCAAAAACTTAACCGGCGGAAAATATTTTTTTGAAAAAATCCCTAAGCCCCGGGATCACAATTTCAGCAAAAATCTGACTTTTGGTAATTCACTCAAAAATGGTGCCAAAAGCTTGAAAATGCTCCCCTGATAGCTTTGGTGATGGAAACAGAAGGCTTTTTATCACAGGACAAGAAATCAGCCCTCAAAAACTTAACCGGCGGAAAATATTTTTTTGAAAAAATCCCTAAACCCCGGGGTCACAACTTCAGCAAAAATCTGACTTTTGGCAATTCACTCAAAAATGGTGCCAAAAGCTTGAAAATGCTCCCCTGAAAGCTTTGCACTCGAAACAGAAGGCTTTTTATCACAAGACAAGAAATCAGACCTCAATAACTTAACCGGCAGAAAATAGTTTTTTGAAAAAATCCCTAAGCCCCGGGGTCACAATTTCAGGAAAAATCTGACTTTTGGCAATTCACTCAAAAATGGTGTCAACCGGCTGCAAATGATCCCCTGAAAGGTTTGGCAGTCGAAACAGAAGGCTTTTTATCACAGGACAAGAAATCAGCCCTCAACAACTTAACCGGCGGAAAATATTTTTTTGAAAAAATCCCTAAGCCCCGGGGTCACAATTTCAGGAAAAATCTGACTTTTGGTAATTCACTCAAAAATGGTGCCAAAAGCTTGAAAATGCTCCGCTGAATGATTTGGCGATGGAAACAGAAGGCTTTTTATCACAGGACAAGAAATCAGCCCTCAAAAACTTAACCGGCAGAAAATATTTTTTTGAAAAAATCCCTAAGCCCCGGGGTCACAATTTCAGCAAAAATCTGACTTTTGGCAATTCACTCAAAAATGGTGCCAAAAGCTTGAAAATGCTCCCCTGAAAGGTTTGGCAATCGAAACAGAAGGCTTTTTATCACAGGACAAGAAATCAGCCCTCAAAAACTTAACCGGCAGAAAATATTTTTTTGAAAAATTCCCTAAGCCCCTTGGTCACAATTTCAGCAAAAATCTGACTTTTGGCAATTCACTCAAAAATGGTGCCAACCGGTTGCAAATGCTCCACTGAAAGGTTTGGCAGTCGAAACAGAAGGCTTTTTATCACAGGAAAAGAAATCAGCCCTCAACAACTTAACCGGCGGAAAATATTTTTTTGAAAAATTCCCTTAGCCCCTTGGTCACAATTTCAGCAAAAATCTGACTTTTGGCAATTCACTCAAAAATGGTGCCAACCGGTTGGAAATGCTCTCTTGAAAAGTTTGGCAGTCGAAACAGAAGGCTTTTTATCACAGGACAAGAAATCAGCCCTCAACAACTTAACAGGCGGAAAATAATTTTTTTAAAAAAAAACCTAAGCCCCGGGGTCACATTTTCAGCAAAAATCTGACTTTTGGGAATTCACTCAAAAATGGTGCCAACCGGTTGCAAATGCTCCCCTGAAAGGTTTGGCACGCGAAACAGAAGGCTTTTTATCACAGGACAAGAAATCAGCCCTCAAAAACTTAACCGGTAGAAAATATTTTTTTGAAAAAATCCCTAAGCCCCGGGGTCACAATTTCAGCAAAAATCTGACTTTTGGCAATTCACTCAAAAATGGTGCCAAAAGCTTGAAAATGCTCCCCTGAAAGGTTTGGCACTCGAAACAGAAGGCTTTTTATCACAGGACAAGAAATCAGCCCTCAAAAACTTAACCGGCAGAAAATATTTTTTTGAAAAAATCCCTAAGCCCCGGGGTCACAATTTCAGCAAAAATCTGACTTTTGGCAATTCACTCAAAAATGGTGCCAAAAGCTTGAAAATGCTCCCCTGAAAGGTTTGGCACTCGAAACAGAAGGCTTTTTATCACAGGACAAGAAATCAGCCCTCAAAAACTTAACCGGCAGAAAATATTTTTTTGAAAAATTCCCTAAGCCCCTTGGTCACAATTTCAGCAAAAATCTGACTTTTGGCAATTCACTCAAAAATGGTGCCAACCGGTTGCAAATGCTCCCCTGAAAGGTTTGGCAGTCGAAACAGAAGGCTTTTTATCACAGGAAAAGAAATCAGCCCTCAACAACTTAACCGGCGGAAAATATTTTTTTGAAAAATTCCCTTAGCCCCTTGGTCACAATTTCAGCAAAAATCTGACTTTTGGCAATTCACTCAAAAATGGTGCCAACCGGTTGGAAATGCTCTCTTGAAAAGTTTGGCAGTCGAAACAGAAGGCTTTTTATCACAGGACAAGAAATCAGCCCTCAACAACTTAACAGGCGGAAAATATTTTTTTTAAAAAAAATCCTAAGCCCCGGGGTCACATTTTCAGCAAAAATCTGACTTTTGGGAATTCACTCAAAAATGGTGCCAACCGGTTGCAAATGCTCCCCTGAAAGGTTTGGCAGTCGAAACAGAAGGCTTTTTATCACAGGACAAGAAATCAGCCCTCAAAAACTTAACCGGTAGAAAATATTTTTTTGAAAAAATCCCTAAGCCCCGGGGTCACAATTTCAGCAAAAATCTGACTTTTGGCAATTCACTCAAAAATGGTGCCAAAAGCTTGAAAATGCTCCCCTGAAAGGTTTGGCACTCGAAACAGAAGGCTTTTTATCACAGGACAAGAAATCAGCCCTCAAAAACTTAACCGGCAGAAAATATTTTTTTGAAAAAATCCCTAAGCCCCGGGGTCACAATTTCAGAAAAAAATCTGACTTTTGGCAGTTCACTCAAAAATGGTGCCAAAAGCTTGAAAATGCTCACCTGAAAGCTTTGGCGATGGAAACAGAAGGCTTTTTATCACAGGACAAAAAATCAGCCCTCAAAAAATTAACCGGCAGAAAATATTTTTTTGAAAAAATCCCTAAGCCCCGGGGTCACAATTTCAGCAAAAATCTGACTTTTGGCAGTTCACTCAAAAATGGTGCCAACCGCTTGCAAATGCTCACCTGAAAGCTTGGGCGAGGGAAACAGAAGGCTTTTTATCACAGGACAAGAAATCAGCCCTCAAAATCTTAACCGGCAGAAAATATTTTTTTGAAAAAATCCCTAAGCCCCGGGGTCACAATTTCAGCAAAAATCTGACTTTTGGCAATTCACTCAAAAATGGTGCTAACCGCTTGCAAATGCTCACCTGAAAGCTTTGGCGATGGAAACAGAAGGCTTTTTATCACAGGACAAGAAATCAGCCCTCAAAAACTTAACCGGCAGAAAATATTTTTTTGAAAAAATCCCTAAGCCCCGGGGTCACAATTTCAGAAAAAATCTGACTTTTGGCAGTTCACTCAAAAATGGTGCCAACCGCTTGCAAATGCTCCCCTGAAAGGTTTGGCACGCGAAACAGAAGGCTTTTTATCACAGGACAAGAAATCAGCCCTCAACAACTTAACAGGCGGAAAATAATTTTTTTTAAAAAAAACCTAAGCCCCGGGGTCACATTTTCAGCAAAAATCTGACTTTTGGGAATTCACTCAAAAATGGTGCCGAAAGCTTGAAAATGCTCACCTGAAATCTTTGGCGATGGAAACAGAAGGCTTTTTATCACAGGACAAGAAATCAGCCCTCAAAATCTTAACCGGAAGAAAATATTTTTTTGAAAAAATCCCTAAGCCCCGGGGTCACAATTTCAGAAAAAATCTGACTTTTGGCAATTCACTCAAAAATGGTGCCAAAAGCTTGAAAATGCTCCCCTGAAAGGTTTGGCACTCGAAACAGAAGGCTTTTTATCACAGGACAAGAAATCAGCCCTCAAAAACTTAACCGGCAGAAAATATTTTTTTGAATAAATCCCTAAGCCCCGGGGTCACAATTTCAGCAAAAATCTGACTTTTGGCAGTTCACTCAAAAATGGTGCCAACCGCTTGCAAATGCTCCCCTGAAAGCTTTGGCGATGGAAACAGAAGGCTTCTTATCACAGGACAAGAAATCAGCCCTCAAAAACTTAACCGGCAGAAAATATTTTTTTGAAAAAATCCCTAAGCCCCGGGGTCACAATTTCAGCAAAAATCTAACTTTTGGCAATTCACTCAAAAATGGTGCCAAAAGCTTGAAAATGCTCACCTGAAATCTTTGGCGATGGAAACAGAAGGCTTTTTATCACAGGACAAGAAATCAGCCCTCAAAATCTTAACCGGAAGAAAATATTTTTTTGAAAAAATCCCTAAGCCCCGGGGTCACAATTTCAGAAAAAATCTGACTTTTGGCAGTTCACTCAAAAATGGTGCCAACCGGTTGCAAATGCTCCCCTGAAAGGTTTGGCACGCGAAACAGAAGGCTTTTTATCACAGGACAAGAAATCAGCCCTCAAAAACTTAACCGGCAGAAAATATTTTTTTGAAAAAATCCCTAAGCCCCGGGGTCACAATTTCAGCAAAAATCTGACTTTTGGCAGTTCACTCAAAAATGGTGCCAACCGCTTGCAAATGCTCACCTGAAAGCTTTGGCGATGGAAACAGAAGGCTTTTTATCACAGGACAAGAAATCAGCCCTCAAAAACTTAACCGGCAGAAAATATTTTTTTGAAAAAATCCCTAAGCCCCGGGGTCACAATTTCAGCAAAAATCTGACTTTTGGCAATTCACTCAAAAATGGTGCCAAAAGCTTGAAAATGCTCCCCTGAAAGGTTTGGCACTCGAAACAGAAGGCTTTTTATCACAGGACAAGAAATCAGCCCTCAAAAACTTAACCGGCAGAAAATATTTTTTTGAAAAATTCCCTAAGCCCCTTGGTCACAATTTCAGCAAAAATCTGACTTTTGGCAATTCACTCAAAAATGGTGCCAACCGGTTGCAAATGCTCCCCTGAAAGGTTTGGCAGTCGAAACAGAAGGCTTTTTATCACAGGAAAAGAAATCAGCCCTCAACAACTTAACCGGCGGAAAATATTTTTTTGAAAAATTCCCTAAGCCCCGGGGTCACAATTTCAGCAAAAATCTGACTTTTGGCAGTTCACTCAAAAATGGTGCCAACCGCTTGCAAATGCTCACCTGAAAGCTTTGGCGATGGAAACAGAAGGCTTTTTATCACAGGACAAGAAATCAGCCCTCAAAAACTTAACCGGCAGAAAATATTTTTTTGAAAAAATCCCTAAGCCCCGGGGTCACAATTTCAGCAAAAATCTGACTTTTGGCAATTCACTCAAAAATGGTGCTAAAAGCTTGAAAATGCTCCCCTGAAAGGTTTGGCACTCGAAACAGAAGGCTTTTTATCACAGGACAAGAAATCAGCCCTCAAAAACTTAACCGGCAGAAAATATTTTTTTGAAAAATTCCCTAAGCCCCTTGGTCACAATTTCAGCAAAAATCTGACTTTTGGCAATTCACTCAAAAATGGTGCCAACCGGTTGGAAATGCTGTCTTGAAAAGTTTGGCAGTCGAAACAGAAGGCTTTTTATCACAGGACAAGAAATCAGCCCTCAACAACTTAACAGGCGGAAAATATTTTTTTTAAAAAAAATCCTAAGCCCCGGGGTCACATTTTCAGCAATAATCTGACTTTTGGGAATTCACTCAAAAATGGTGCCAACCGGTTGCAAATGCTCCCCTGAAAGGTTTGGCACGCGAAACAGAAGGCTTTTTATCACAGGACAAGAAATCAGCCCTCAAAAACTTAACCGGTAGAAAATATTTTTTTGAAAAAATCCCTAAGCCCCGGGGTCACAATTTCAGCAAAAATCTGACTTTTGGCAATTCACTCAAAAATGGTGCCAAAAGCTTGAAAATGCTCCCCTGAAAGGTTTGGCACTCGAAACAGAAGGCTTTTTATCACAGGACAAGAAATCAGCCCTCAAAAACTTAACCGGCAGAAAATATTTTTTTGAAAAAATCCCTAAGCCCCGGGGTCACAATTTCAGAAAAAAATCTGACTTTTGGCAGTTCACTCAAAAATGGTGCCAAAAGCTTGAAAATGCTCACCTGAAAGCTTTGGCGATGGAAACAGAAGGCTTTTTATCACAGGACAAAAAATCAGCCCTCAAAAACTTAACCGGCAGAAAATATTTTTTTGAAAAAATCCCTAAGCCCCGGGGTCACAATTTCAGCAAAAATCTGACTTTTGGCAGTTCACTCAAAAATGGTGCCAACCGCTTGCAAATGCTCCCCTGAAAGCTTTGGCGATGGAAACAGAAGGCTTCTTATCACAGGACAAGAAATCAGCCCTCAAAAACTTAACCGGCAGAAAATATTTTTTTGAAAAAATCCCTAAGCCCCGGGGTCACAATTTCAGAAAAAATCTGACTTTTGGCAGTTCACTCAAAAATGGTGCCAACCGCTTGCAAATGCTCCCCTGAAAGGTTTGGCACGCGAAACAGAAGGCTTTTTATCACAGGACAAGAAATCAGCCCTCAAAAACTTAACCGGTAGAAAATATTTTTTTGAAAAAATCCCTAAGCCCCGGGGTCACAATTTCAGCAAAAATCTAACTTTTGGCAATTCACTCAAAAATGGTGCCGAAAGCTTGAAAATGCTCACCTGAAATCTTTGGCGATGGAAACAGAAGGCTTTTTATCACAGGACAAGAAATCAGCCCTCAAAATCTTAACCGGAAGAAAATATTTTTTTGAAAAAATCCCTAAGCCCCGGGGTCACAATTTCAGAAAAAATCTGACTTTAGGCAGTTCACTCAAAAATGGTGCCAACTGCTTGCAAATGCTCACCTGAAAGGTTTGGCACGCGAAACAGAAGGCTTTTTATCACAGGACAAGAAATCAGCCCTCAAAAACTTAACCGGTAGAAAATATTTTTTTGAAAAAATCCCTAAGCCCCGGGGTCACAATTTCAGAAAAAATCTGACTTTTGGCAGTTCACTCAAAAATGGTGCCAACCGGTTGCAAATGCTCCCCTGAAAGGTTTGGCACGCGAAACAGAAGGCTTTTTATCACAGGACAAGAAATCAGCCCTCAAAAACTTAACCGGCAGAAAATATTTTTTTGAAAAAATCCCTAAGCCCCGGGGTCACAATTTCAGCAAAAATCTGACTTTTGGCAGTTCACTCAAAAATGGTGCCAACCGCTTGCAAATGCTCACCTGAAAGCTTTGGCGATGGAAACAGAAGGCTTTTTATCACAGGACAAGAAATCAGCCCTCAAAAACTTAACCGGCAGAAAATATTTTTTTGAAAAAATCCCTAAGCCCCGGGGTCACAATTTCAGCAAAAATCTGACTTTTGGCAGTTCACTCAAAAATGGTGCCAACCGCTTGCAAATGCTCACCTGAAAGCTTTGGCGATGGAAACAGAAGGCTTTTTATCACAGGACAAGAAATCAGCCCTCAAAAACTTAACCGGCAGAAAATATTTTTTTGAAAAAATCCCTAAGCCCCGGGGTCACAATTTCAGAAAAAAATCTGACTTTTGGCAGTTCACTCAAAAATGGTGCCAAAAGCTTGAAAATGCTCACCTGAAAGCTTTGGCGATGGAAACAGAAGGCTTTTTATCACAGGACAAAAAATCAGCCCTCAAAAACTTAACCGGCAGAAAATATTTTTTTGAAAAAATCCCTAAGCCCCGGGGTCACAATTTCAGCAAAAATCTGACTTTTGGCAGTTCACTCAAAAATGGTGCCAACCGCTTGCAAATGCTCCCCTGAAAGCTTTGGCGATGGAAACAGAAGGCTTCTTATCACAGGACAAGAAATCAGCCCTCAAAAACTTAACCGGCAGAAAATATTTTTTTGAAAAAATCCCTAAGCCCCGGGGTCACAATTTCAGAAAAAATCTGACTTTTGGCAGTTCACTCAAAAATGGTGCCAACCGCTTGCAAATGCTCCCCTGAAAGGTTTGGCACGCGAAACAGAAGGCTTTTTATCACAGGACAAGAAATCAGCCCTCAAAAACTTAACCGGTAGAAAATATTTTTTTGAAAAAATCCCTAAGCCCCGGGGTCACAATTTCAGCAAAAATCTAACTTTTGGCAATTCACTCAAAAATGGTGCCGAAAGCTTGAAAATGCTCACCTGAAATCTTTGGCGATGGAAACAGAAGGCTTTTTATCACAGGACAAGAAATCAGCCCTCAAAATCTTAACCGGAAGAAAATATTTTTTTGAAAAAATCCCTAAGCCCCGGGGTCACAATTTCAGAAAAAATCTGACTTTTGGCAGTTCACTCAAAAATGGTGCCAACTGCTTGCAAATGCTCACCTGAAAGGTTTGGCACGCGAAACAGAAGGCTTTTTATCACAGGACAAGAAATCAGCCCTCAAAAACTTAACCGGTAGAAAATATTTTTTTGAAAAAATCCCTAAGCCCCGGGGTCACAATTTCAGAAAAAATCTGACTTTTGGCAGTTCACTCAAAAATGGTGCCAACCGGTTGCAAATGCTCCCCTGAAAGGTTTGGCACGCGAAACAGAAGGCTTTTTATCACAGGACAAGAAATCAGCCCTCAAAAACTTAACCGGCAGAAAATATTTTTTTGAAAAAATCCCTAAGCCCCGGGGTCACAATTTCAGCAAAAATCTGACTTTTGGCAGTTCACTCAAAAATGGTGCCAACCGCTTGCAAATGCTCACCTGAAAGCTTTGGCGATGGAAACAGAAGGCTTTTTATCACAGGACAAGAAATCAGCCCTCAAAAACTTAACCGGCAGAAAATATTTTTTTGAAAAAATCCCTAAGCCCCGGGGTCACAATTTCAGCAAAAATCTGACTTTTGGCAATTCACTCAAAAATGGTGCCAAAAGCTTGAAAATGCTCCCCTGAAAGGTTTGGCACTCGAAACAGAAGGCTTTTTATCACAGGACAAGAAATCAGCCCTCAAAAACTTAACCGGCAGAAAATATTTTTTTGAAAAATTCCCTAAGCCCCTTGGTCACAATTTCAGCAAAAATCTGACTTTTGGCAATTCACTCAAAAATGGTGCCAACCGGTTGCAAATGCTCCCCTGAAAGGTTTGGCAGTCGAAACAGAAGGCTTTTTATCACAGGAAAAGAAATCAGCCCTCAACAACTTAACAGGCGGAAAATATTTTTTTTAAAAAAAATCCTAAGCCCCGGGGTCACATTTTCAGCAAAAATCTGACTTTTGGGAATTCACTCAAAAATGGTGCCAACCGGTTGCAAATGCTCCCCTGAAAGGTTTGGCACGCGAAACAGAAGGCTTTTTATCACAGGACAAGAAATCAGCCCTCAAAAACTTAACCGGTAGAAAATATTTTTTTGAAAAAATCCCTAAGCCCCGGGGTCACAATTTCAGCAAAAATCTGACTTTTGGCAATTCACTCAAAAATGGTGCCAAAAGCTTGAAAATGCTCCCCTGAAAGGTTTGGCACTCGAAACAGAAGGCTTTTTATCACAGGACAAGAAATCAGCCCTCAAAAACTTAACCGGCAGAAAATATTTTTTTGAAAAAATCCCTAAGCCCCGGGGTCACAATTTCAGAAAAAAATCTGACTTTTGGCAGTTCACTCAAAAATGGTGCCAAAAGCTTGAAAATGTTCACCTGAAAGCTTTGGCGATGGAAACAGAAGGCTTTTTATCACAGGACAAAAAATCAGCCCTCAAAAACTTAACCGGCAGAAAATATTTTTTTGAAAAAATCCCTAAGCCCCGGGGTCACAATTTCAGCAAAAATCTGACTTTTGGCAGTTCACTCAAAAATGGTGCCAACCGCTTGCAAATGCTCCCCTGAAAGCTTTGGCGATGGAAACAGAAGGCTTCTTATCACAGGACAAGAAATCAGCCCTCAAAAACTTAACCGGCAGAAAATATTTTTTTGAAAAAATCCCTAAGCCCCGGGGTCACAATTTCAGAAAAAATCTGACTTTTGGCAGTTCACTCAAAAATGGTGCCAACCGCTTGCAAATGCTCCCCTGAAAGGTTTGGCACGCGAAACAGAAGGCTTTTTATCACAGGACAAGAAATCAGCCCTCAAAAACTTAACCGGTAGAAAATATTTTTTTGAAAAAATCCCTAAGCCCCGGGGTCACAATTTCAGCAAAAATCTAACTTTTGGCAATTCACTCAAAAATGGTGCCGAAAGCTTGAAAATGCTCACCTGAAATCTTTGGCGATGGAAACAGAAGGCTTTTTATCACAGGACAAGAAATCAGCCCTCAAAATCTTAACCGGAAGAAAATATTTTTTTGAAAAAATCCCTAAGCCCCGGGGTCACAATTTCAGAAAAAATCTGACTTTTGGCAGTTCACTCAAAAATGGTGCCAACTGCTTGCAAATGCTCACCTGAAAGGTTTGGCACGCGAAACAGAAGGCTTTTTATCACAGGACAAGAAATCAGCCCTCAAAAACGTAACCGGTAGAAAATATTTTTTTGAAAAAATCCCTAAGCCCCGGGGTCACAATTTCAGAAAAAATCTGACTTTTGGCAGTTCACTCAAAAATGGTGCCAACCGGTTGCAAATGCTCCCCTGAAAGGTTTGGCACGCGAAACAGAAGGCTTTTTATCACAGGACAAGAAATCAGCCCTCAAAAACTTAACCGGCAGAAAATATTTTTTTGAAAAAATCCCTAAGCCCCGGGGTCACAATTTCAGCAAAAATCTGACTTTTGGCAGCTCACTCAAAAATGGTGCCAACCGCTTGCAAATGCTCACCTGAAAGCTTTGGCGATGGAAACAGAAGGCTTTTTATCACAGGACAAGAAATCAGCCCTCAAAAACTTAACCGGCAGAAAATATTTTTTTGAAAAAATCCCTAAGCCCCGGGGTCACAATTTCAGCAAAAATCTGACTTTTGGCAGTTCACTCAAAAATGGTGCTAACCGCTTGCAAATGCTCACCTGAAAGCTTTGGCGATGGAAACAGAAGGCTTTTTATCACAGGACAAGAAATCAGCCCTCAAAAACTTAACCGGCAGAAAATATTTTTTTGAAAAAATCCCTAAGGCCCGGGGTCACAATTTCAGCAAAAATCTGACTTTTGGCAATTCACTCAAAAATGGTGCCAAAAGCTTGAAAATGCTCCCCTGAAAGGTTTGGCACTCGAAACAGAAGGCTTTTTATCACAGGACAAGAAATCAGCCCTCAAAAACTTAACCGGCAGAAAATATTTTTTTGAAAAAATCCCTAAGCCCCGGGGTCACAATTTCAGAAAAAATCTGACTTTTGGCAGTTCACTCAAAAATGGTGCCAACCGCTTGCAAATGCTCACCTGAAAGCTTTGGCGATGGAAACAGAAGGTTTTTTATCACAGGACAAGAAATCAGCCCTCAAAAAATTAACCGGCAGAAAATATTTTTTTGAAAAAATCCCTAAGCCCCGGGGTCACAATTTCAGCAAAAATCTGACTTTTGGCAGTTCACTCAAAAATGGTGCCAACCGCTTGCAAATGCTCACCTGAAAGCTTGGGCGAGGGAAACAGAAGTCTTCTTATCACAGGACAAGAAATCAGCCCTCAAAAACTTAACCGGCAGAAAATATTTTTTTGAAAAAAATCCCTAAGCCCCGGGGTCACAATTTCAGAAAAAATCTGACTTTTGGCAGTTCACTCAAAAATGGTGCCAACCGCTTGCAAATGCTCCCCTGAAAGGTTTGGCACGCGAAACAGAAGGCTTTTTATCACAGGACAAGAAATCAGCCCTCAAAAACTTAACCGGTAGAAAATATTTTTTTGAACAAATCCCTAAGCCCCGGGGTCACAATTTCAGCAAAAATCTGACTTTTGGCAATTCACTCAAAAATGGTGCCGAAAGCTTGAAAATGCTCACCTGAAATCTTTGGCGATGGAAACAGAAGGCTTTTTATCACAGGACAAGAAATCAGCCCTCAAAAACTTAACCGGCAGAAAATATTTTTTTGAAAAAATCCCTAAGCCCCGGGGTCACAATTTCAGCAAAAATCTGACTTTTGGCAATTCACTCAAAAATGGTGCTAACCGCTTGCAAATGCTCACCTGAAAGCTTTGGCGATGGAAACAGAAGGCTTTTTATCACAGGACAAGAAATCAGCCCTCAAAAACTTAACCGGCAGAAAATATTCTTTTGAAAAAATCCCTAAGCCCCGGGGTCACAATTTCAGAAAAAATCTGACTTTTGGCAGTTCACTCAAAAATGGTGCCAACCGCTTGCAAATGCTCACCTGAAAGCTTTGGCGATGGAAACAGAAGGCTTTTTATCACAGGACAAGAAATCAGCCCTCAAAAACTTAACCGGCAGAAAATATTTTTTTGAAAAAATCCCTAAGCCCCGGGGTCACAATTTCAGCAAAAATCTGACTTTTGGCAATTCACTCAAAAATGGTGCCAAAAGCTTGAAAATGCTCCCCTGAAAGGTTTGGCACTCGAAACAGAAGGCTTTTTATCACAGGACAAGAAATCAGCCCTCAAAAACTTAACCGGCAGAAAATATTTTTTTGAAAAAATCCCTAAGCCCCGGGGTCACAATTTCAGAAAAAATCTGACTTTTGGCAGTTCACTCAAAAATGGTGCCAACTGCTTGCAAATGCTCACCTGAAAGCTTTGGCACGCGAAACAGAAGGCTTTTTATCACAGGACAAGAAATCAGCCCTCAAAAACTTAACCGGTAGAAAATATTTTTTTGAAAAAATCCCTAAGCCCCGGGGTCACAATTTCAGAAAAAATCTGACTTTTGGCAGTTCACTCAAAAATGGTGCCAACCGGTTGCAAATGCTCCCCTGAAAGGTTTGGCACGCGAAACAGAAGGCTTTTTATCACAGGACAAGAAATCAGCCCTCAAAAACTTAACCGGCAGAAAATATTTTTTTGAAAAAATCCCTAAGCCCCGGGGTCACAATTTCAGCAAAAATCTGACTTTTGGCAGTTCACTCAAAAATGGTGCCAACCGCTTGCAAATGCTCACCTGAAAGCTTTGGCGATGGAAACAGAAGGCTTTTTATCACAGGACAAGAAATCAGCCCTCAAAAACTTAACCGGCAGAAAATATTTTTTTGAAAAAATCCCTAAGCCCCGGGGTCACAATTTCAGCAAAAATCTGACTTTTGGCAATTCACTCAAAAATGGTGCCAAAAGCTTGAAAATGCTCCCCTGAAAGGTTTGGCACTCGAAACAGAAGGCTTTTTATCACAGGACAAGAAATCAGCCCTCAAAAACTTAACCGGCAGAAAATATTTTTTTGAAAAATTCCCTAAGCCCCTTGGTCACAATTTCAGCAAAAATCTGACTTTTGGCAATTCACTCAAAAATGGTGCCAACCGGTTGCAAAATGCTCCCCTGAAAGGTTTGGCAGTCGAAACAGAAGGCTTTTTATCACAGGAAAAGAAATCAGCCCTCAACAACTTAACCGGCGGAAAATATTTTTTTGAAAAATTCCCTTAGCCCCTTGGTCACAATTTCAGCAAAAATCTGACTTTTGGCAATTCACTCAAAAATGGTGCCAACCGGTTGGAAATGCTCTCTTGAAAAGTTTGGCAATCGAAACAGAAGGCTTTTTATCACAGGACAAGAAATCAGCCCTCAACAACTTAACAGGCGGAAAATATTTTTTTTAAAAAAAATCCTAAGCCCCGGGGTCACATTTTCAGCAAAAATCTGACTTTTGGGAATTCACTCAAAAATGGTGCCAACCGGTTGCAAATGCTCCCCTGAAAGGTTTGGCACGCGAAACAGAAGGCTTTTTATCACAGGACAAGAAATCAGCCCTCAAAAACTTAACCGGTAGAAAATATTTTTTTGAAAAAATCCCTAAGCCCCGGGGTCACAATTTCAGAAAAAAATCTGACTTTTGGCAATTCACTCAAAAATGGTGCCAAAAGCTTGAAAATGCTCCCCTGAAAGGTTTGGCACTCGAAACAGAAGGCTTTTTATCACAGGACAAGAAATCAGCCCTCAAAAACTTAACCGGCAGAAAATATTTTTTTGAAAAAATCCCTAAGCCCCGGGGTCACAATTTCAGAAAAAAATCTGACTTTTGGCAGTTCACTCAAAAATGGTGCCAAAAGCTTGAAAATGCTCACCTGAAAGCTTTGGCGATGGAAACAGAAGGCTTTTTATCACAGGACAAAAAATCAGCCCTCAAAAACTTAACCGGCAGAAAATATTTTTTTGAAAAAATCCCTAAGCCCCGGGGTCACAATTTCAGCAAAAATCTGACTTTTGGCAATTCACTCAAAAATGGTGCCAAAAGCTTGAAAATGCTCCCCTGAAAGGTTTGGCACTCGAAACAGAAGGCTTTTTATCACAGGACAAGAAATCAGCCCTCAAAAACTTAACCGGCAGAAAATATTTTTTTGACAAAATCCCTAAGCCCCAGGGTCACAATTTCAGAAAAAATCTGACTTTTGGCAGTTCACTCAAAAATGGTGCCAACCGGTTGCAAATGCTCCCCTGAAAGGTTTGGCACGCGAAACAGAAGGCTTTTTATCACAGGACAAGAAATCAGCCCTCAAAAACTTAACCGGCAGAAAATATTTTTTTGAAAAAATCCCTAAGCCCCAGGGTCACAATTTCAGCAAAAATCTGACTTTTGGCAGTTCACTCAAAAATGGTGCCAACCGCTTGCAAATGCTCACCTGAAAGCTTTGGCGATGGAAACAGAAGGCTTTTTATCACAGGACAAGAAATCAGCCCTCAAAAACTTAACCGGCAGAAAATATTTTTTTGAAAAAATCCCTAAGCCCCGGGGTCACAATTTCAGCAAAAATCTGACTTTTGGCAATTCACTCAAAAATGGTGCCAAAAGCTTGAAAATGCTCCCCTGAAAGGTTTGGCACTCGAAACAGAAGGCTTTTTATCACAGGACAAGAAATCAGCCCTCAAAAACTTAACCGGCAGAAAATATTTTTTTGAAAAAATCCCTAAGCCCCGGGGTCACAATTTCAGAAAAAATCTGACTTTTGGCAGTTCACTCAAAAATGGTGCCAACCGCTTGCAAATGCTCACCTGAAAGCTTTGGCGATGGAAACAGAAGGCTTTTTATCACAGGACAAGAAATCAGCCCTCAAAAACTTAACCGGCAGAAAATATTTTTTTGAAAAAATCCCTCAGCCCCGGGGTCACAATTTCAGCAAAAATCTGACTTTTGGCAGTTCACTCAAAAATGGTGCCAACCGCTTGCAAATGCTCACCTGAAAGCTTGGGCGAGGGAAACAGAAGGCTTCTTATCACAGGACAAGAAATCAACCCTCAAAAACTTAACCGGCAGAAAATATTTTTTTGAAAAAACACCTAAGCCCCGGGGTCACAATTTCAGAAAAAATCTGACTTTTGGCAGTTCACTCAAAAATGGTGCCAACCGGTTGCAAATGCTCCCCTGAAACGTTTGGCACGCGAAACAGAAGGCTTTTTATCACAGGACAAGAAATCAGCCCTCAAAAACTTAACCGGAAGAAAATATTTTTTTAAAAAAATCCCTAAGCCCCGGGGTCACAATTTCAGCAAAAATCTGACTTTTGGCAATTCACTCAAAAATGGTGCCGAAAGCTTGAAAATGCTCACCTGAAATTTTTGGAGATGGAAACAGAAGGCTTTTTATCACAGGACAAGAAATCAGCCCTCAAAATCTTAACCGGCAGAAAATATTTTTTTGAAAAAATCCCTAAGCCCCGGGGTCACAATTTCAGCAAAAATCTGACTTTTGGCAATTCACTCAAAAATGGTGCTAACCGCTTGCAAATGCTCACCTGAAAGCTTTGGCGATGGAAACAGAAGGCTTCTTATCACAGGACAAGAAATCAGCCCTCAAAAACTTAACCGGCAGAAAATATTTTTTTGAAAAAATCCCTAAGCCCCGGGGTCACAATTTCAGAAAAAATCTGACTTTTGGCAGTTCACTCAAAAATATTGCCAACCGCTTGCAAATGCTCCCCTGAAACGTTTGGCACGCGAAACAGAAGGCTTTTTATCACAGGACAAGAAATCAGCCCTCAAAAACTTAACCGGCAGAAAATATTTTTTTGAAAAAATCCCTAAGCCCCGGGGTCACAATTTCAGCAAAAATCTGACTTTTGGCAATTCACTCAAAAATGGTGCCGAAAGCTTGAAAATGCTCACCTGAAATCTTTGGCGATGGAAACAGAAGGCTTTTTATCACAGGACAAGAAATCAGCCCTCAAAATCTTAACCGGCAGAAAATATTTTTTTGAAAAAATCCCTAAGCCCCGGGGTCACAATTTCAGCAAAAATCTGACTTTTGGCAATTCACTCAAAAATGGTGCTAACCGCTTGCAAATGCTCACATGAAAGCTTTGGCGATGGAAACAGAAGGCTTTTTATCACAGGACAAGAAATCAGCCCTCAAAAACTTAACCGGCAGAAAATATTTTTTTGAAAAAATCCCTAAGCCCCGGGGTCACAATTTCAGAAAAAATCTGACTTTTGGCAGTTCACTCAAAAATGGTGCCAACCGGTTGCTAATGCTCCCCTGAAAGGTTTGGCACGCGAAACAGAAGGCTTTTTATCACAGGACAAGAAATCAGCCCTCAAAAACTTAACCGGTAGAAAATATTTTTTTGAAAAAATCCCTAAGCCCCGGGGTCACAATTTCAGCAAAAATCTGACTTTTGGCAATTCACTCAAAAATGGTGCCGAAAGCTTGAAAATGCTCACCTGAAAGCTTTGGCGATGGAAACAGAAGGCTTTTTATCACAGGACAAGAAATCAGCCCTCAAAATCTTAACCGGCAGAAAATATTTTTTTGAAAAAATCCCTAAGCCCCGGGGTCACAATTTCAGCAAAAATCTGACTTTTGGCAATTCACTCAAAAATGCTGCTAACCGCTTGCAAATGCTCACCTGAAAGCTTTGGCGATGGAAACAGAAGGCTTTTTATCACAGGACAAGAAATCAGCCCTCAAAAACTTAACCGGCAGAAAATATTTTTTTGAAAAAATCCCTAAGCCCCGGGGTCACAATTTCAGCAAAAATCTGACTTTTGGCAATTCACTCAAAAATGGTGCCAAAAGCTTGAAAATGCTCCCCTGAAAGGTTTGGCACTCGAAACAGAAGGCTTTTTATCACAGGACAAGAAATCAGCCCTCAAAAACTTAACCGGCAGAAAATATTTTTTTGAAAAAATCCCTAAGCCCCGGGGTCACAATTTCAGCAAAAATCTGACTTTTGGCAATTCACTCAAAAATGGTGCCGAAAGCTTGAATATGCTCACCTGAAATCTTTGGCGATGGAAACAGAAGGCTTTTTATCACAGGACAAGAAATCAGCCCTCAAAATCTTAACCGGCAGAAAATATTTTTTTTGAAAAAATCCCTAAGCCCCGGGGTCACAATTTCAGCAAAAATCTGACTTTTGGCAATTCACTCAAAAATGGTGCCAAAAGCTTGAAAATGCTCCCCTGAAAGGTTTGGCACGCGAAACAGAAGGCTTTTTATCACAGGACAAGAAATCAGCCCTCAAAAACTTAACCGGCAGAAAATATTTTTTTGAAAAAATCCCTAAGCCCCGGGGTCACAATTTCAGCAAAAATCTGACTTTTGGCAATTCACTCAAAAATGGTGCCGAAAGCTTGAATATGCTCACCTGAAATCTTTGGCGATGGAAACAGAAGGCTTTTTATCACAGGACAAGAAATCAGCCCTCAAAATCTTAACCGGCAGAAAATATGTTTTTGAAAAAATCCCTAAGCCCCGGGGTCACAATTTCAGCAAAAATCTGACTTTTGGCAATTCACTCAAAAATGGTGCTAACCGCTTGCAAATGCTCACCTGAAAGCTTTGGCGATGGAAACAGAAGGCTTCTTATCACAGGACAAGAAATCAGCCCTCAAAAACTTAACCGGCAGAAAATATTTTTTTGAAAAAATCCCTAAGCCCCGGGGTCACAATTTCAGAAAAAATCTGACTTTGGCAGTTCACTCAAAAATGGTGCCAACCGGTTGCAAATGCTCCCCTGAAACGTTTGGCACGCGAAACAGAAGGCTTTTTATCACAGGACAAGAAATCAGCCCTCAAAAACTTAACCGGCAGAAAATATTTTTTTGAAAAAATCCCTAAGCCCCGGGGTCACAATTTCAGCAAAAATCTGACTTTTGGCAATTCACTCAAAAATGGTGCCGAAAGCTTGAAAATGCTCACCTGAAATCTTTGGCGATGGAAACAGAAGGCTTTTTATCACAGGACAAGAAATCAGCCCTCAAAATCTTAACCGGCAGAAAATATTTTTTTGAAAAAATCCCTAAGCCCCGGGGTCACAATTTCAGCAAAACTCTGACTTTTGGCAATTCACTCAAAAATGGTGCTAACCGCTTGCAAATGCTCACATGAAAGCTTTGGCGATGGAAACAGAAGGCTTTTTATCACAGGACAAGAAATCAGCCCTCAAAAACTTAACCGGCAGAAAATATTTTTTTGAAAAAATCCCTAAGCCCCGGGGTCACAATTTCAGAAAAAATCTGACTTTTGGCAGTTCACTCAAAAATGGTGCCAACCGGTTGCAAATGCTCCCCTGAAAGGTTTGGCACGCGAAACAGAAGGCTTTTTATCACAGGACAAGAAATCAGCCCTCAAAAACTTAACCGGTAGAAAATATTTTTTTGAAAAAATCCCTAAGCCCCGGGGTCACAATTTCAGCAAAAATCTGACTTTTGGCAATTCACTCAAAAATGGCGCCGAAAGCTTGAAAATGCTCACCTGAAAGCTTTGGCGATGGAAACAGAAGGCTTTTTATCACAGGACAAGAAATCAGCCCTCAAAATCTTAACCGGCAGAAAATATTTTTTTGAAAAAATCCCTAAGCCCCGGGGTCACAATTTCAGCAAAAATCTGACTTTTGGCAATTCACTCAAAAATGCTGCTAACCGCTTGCAAATGCTCACCTGAAAGCTTTGGCAATGGAAACAGAAGGCTTTTTATCACAGGACAAGAAATCAGCCCTCAAAAACTTAACCGGCAGAAAATATTTTTTTGAAAAAATCCCTAAGCCCCGGGTCACAATTTCAGCAAAAATCTGACTTTTGGCAATTCACTCAAAAATGGTGCCAAAAGCTTGAAAATGCTCCCCTGAAAGGTTTGGCACTCGAAACAGAAGGCTTTTTATCACAGGACAAGAAATCAGCCCTCAAAAACTTAACCGGCAGAAAATATTTTTTTGAAAAAATCCCTAAGCCCCGGGTTCACAATTTCAGGAAAAATCTGACTTTTGGCAATTCACTCAAAAATGGTGCCGAAAGCTTGAATATGCTCACCTGAAATCTTTGGCGATGGAAACAGAAGGCTTTTTATCACAGGACAAGAAATCAGCCCTCAAAATCTTAACCGGCAGAAAATATTTTTTTTGAAAAAATCCCTAAGCCCCGGGGTCACAATTTCAGCAAAAATCTGACTTTTGGCAATTCACTCAAAAATGGTGCCAAAAGCTTGAAAATGCTCCCCTGAAAGGTTTGGCACGCGAAACAGAAGGCTTTTTATCACAGGACAAGAAATCAGCCCTCAAAAACTTAACCGGCAGAAAATATTTTTTTGAAAAAATCCCTAAGCCGAGGGGTCACAATTTCAGAAAAAATCTGACTTTTGGCAGTTCACTCAAAAATGGTGCCAACCGCTTGCAAATGCTCACCTGAAAGGTTTGGCACGCGAAACAGAAGGCTTTTTATCACAGGACAAGAAATCAGCCCTCAAAAACTTAACCGGTAGAAAATATTTTTTTGAAAAAATCCCTAAGCCCCGGGGTCACAATTTCAGCAAAAATCTGACTTTTGGCAGTTCACTCAAAAATGGTGCCAACCGCTTGCAAATGCTCACCTGAAAGCTTTGGCGATGGAAACAGAAGGCTTTTTATCACAGGACAAGAAATCAGCCCTCAAAAACTTAACCGGCAGAAAATATTTTTTTGAAAAAATCCCTAAGCCCCGGGGTCACAATTTCAGCAAAAATCTGACTTTTGGCAGTTCACTCAAAAATGGTGCCAACCGCTTGCAAATGCTCACCTGAAAGCTTTGGCGATGGAAACAGAAGGCTTCTTATCACAGGACAAGAAATCAGCCCTCAAAAACTTAACCGGCAGAAAATATTTTTTTGAAAAAATCCCTAAGCCCCGGGGTCACAATTTCAGAAAAAATCTGACTTTTGGCAGTTCACTCAAAAATGGTGCCAACCGCTTGCAAATGCTCACCTGAAAGGTTTGGCACGCGAAACAGAAGGCTTTTTATCACAGGACAAGAAATCAGCCCTCAAAAACTTAACCGGTAGAAAATATTTTTTTGAAAAAATCCCTAAGCCCCGGGGTCACAATTTCAGCAAAAATCTGACTTTTGGCAATTCACTCAAAAATGGTGCCGAAAGCTTGAATATGCTCACCTGAAATCTTTGGCGATGGAAACAGAAGGCTTTTTATCACAGGACAAGAAATCAGCCCTCAAAATCTTAACCGGCAGAAAATATTTTTTTTGAAAAAATCCCTAAGCCCCGGGGTCACAATTTCAGCAAAAATCTGACTTTTGGCAGTTCACTCAAAAATGGTGCCAAAAGCTTGAAAATGCTCACCTGAAAGCTTTGGCGATGGAAACAGAAGGCTTTTTATCACAGGACAAGAAATCAGCCCTCAAAAACTTAACCGGCAGAAAATATTTTTTTGAAAAAATCCCTAAGCCCCGGGGTCACAATTTCAGCAAAAATCTGACTTTTGGCAGTTCACTCAAAAATGGTGCCAACCGGTTGCAAATGCTCCCCTGAAAGGTTTGGCACGCGAAACAGAAGGCTTTTTATCACAGGACAAGAAATCAGCCCTCAAAAACTTAACCGGCAGAAAATATCTTTTTGAAAAAATCCCTAAGCCCCGGGGTCACAATTTCAGAAAAAATCTGACTTTTGGCAGTTCACTCAAAAATGGTGCCAACCGCTTGCAAATGCTCACCTGAAAGCTTTGGCGATGGAAACAGAAGGCTTTTTATCACAGGACAAGAAATCAGCCCTCAAAAACTTAACCGGCAGAAAATATTTTTTTGAAAAAATCCCTAAGCCCCGGGGTCACAATTTCAGTAAAAATCTGACTTTTGGCAGTTCACTCAAAAATGGTGCCAACCGCTTGCAAATGCTCACCTGAAAGCTTTGGCGATGGAAACAGAAGGCTTTTTATCACAGGACAAGAAATCAGCCCTCAAAAACTTAAGCAGTAGAAAATATTTTTTTTGAAAAAATCCCTAAGCCCCGGGGTCACAATTTCAGAAAAAATCTGACTTTTGGCAGTTCACTCAAAAATGGTGCCAACCGCTTGCAAATGCTCCCCTGAAAGGTTTGGCACGCGAAACAGAAGGCTTTTTATCACAGGACAAGAAATCAGCCCTCAAAAACTTAACCGGCAGAAAATATTTTTTTGAAAAAATCCCTAAGCCCCGGGGTCACAATTTCAGAAAAAATCTGACTTTTGGCAGTTCACTCAAAAATGGTGCCAACCGCTTGCAAATGCTCCCCTGAAAGGTTTGGCACGCGAAACAGAAGGCTTTTTATCACAGGACAAGAAATCAGCCCTCAAAAACTTAACCGGTAGAAAATATTTTTTTGAAAAAATCCCTAAGCCCCGGGGTCACAATTTCAGCAAAAATCTGACTTTTGGCAATTCACTCAAAAATGGTGCCGAAAGCTTGAATATGCTCACCTGAAATCTTTGGCGATGGAAACAGAAGGCTTTTTATCACAGGACAAGAAATCAGCCCTCAAAATCTTAACCGGCAGAAAATATTTTTTTTGAAAAAATCCCTAAGCCCCGGGGTCACAATTTCAGCAAAAATCTGACTTTTGGCAGTTCACTCAAAAATGGTGCCAAAAGCTTGAAAATGCTCACCTGAAAGCTTTGGCGATGGAAACAGAAGGCTTTTTATCACAGGACAAGAAATCAGCCCTCAAAAACTTAACCGGCAGAAAATATTTTTTTGAAAAAATCCCTAAGCCCCGGGGTCACAATTTCAGTAAAAATCTGACTTTTGGCAGTTCACTCAAAAATGGTGCCAACCGCTTGCAAATGCTCACCTGAAAGCTTTGGCGATGGAAACAGAAGGCTTTTTATCACAGGACAAGAAATCAGCCCTCAAAAACTTAAGCAGTAGAAAATATTTTTTTTGAAAAAATCCCTAAGCCCCGGGGTCACAATTTCAGAAAAAATCTGACTTTTGGCAGTTCACTCAAAAATGGTGCCAACCGCTTGCAAATGCTCCCCTGAAAGGTTTGGCACGCGAAACAGAAGGCTTTTTATCACAGGACAAGAAATCAGCCCTCAAAAACTTAACCGGCAGAAAATATTTTTTTGAAAAAATCCCTAAGCCCCGGGGTCACAATTTCAGCAAAAATCTGACTTTTGGAAATTCACTCAAAAATGGTGCCAAAAGCTTGAAAATGCTCCCCTGAAAGGTTTGGCACTCGAAACAGAAGGCTTTTTATCACAGGACAAGAAATCAGCCCTCAAAAACTTAACCGGCAGAAAATATTTTTTTGAAAAAATCCCTAAGCTCCGGGGTCACAATTTCAGAAAAAATCTGACTTTTGGCAGTTCACTCAAAAATGGTGCCAACCGCTTGAAAATGCTCACCTGAAAGCTTTGGCGATGGAAACAGAAGGCTTTTTATCACAGGACAAGAAATCAGCCCTCAAAATCTTAACCGGCAGAAAATATTTTTTTGAAAAAATCCCTAAGCCCCGGGGTCACAATTTCAGCAAAAATCTGACTTTTGGCAATTCACTCAAAAATGCTGCTAACCGCTTGCAAATGCTCACCTGAAAGCTTTGGCAATGGAAACAGAAGGCTTTTTATCACAGGACAAGAAATCAGCCCTCAAAAACTTAACCGGCAGAAAATATTTTTTTGAAAAAATCCCTAAGCCCCGGGTCACAATTTCAGCAAAAATCTGACTTTTGGCAATTCACTCAAAAATGGTGCCAAAAGCTTGAAAATGCTCCCCTGAAAGGTTTGGCACTCGAAACAGAAGGCTTTTTATCACAGGACAAGAAATCAGCCCTCAAAAACTTAACCGGCAGAAAATATTTTTTTGAAAAAATCCCTAAGCCCCGGGTTCACAATTTCAGGAAAAATCTGACTTTTGGCAATTCACTCAAAAATGGTGCCGAAAGCTTGAATATGCTCACCTGAAATCTTTGGCGATGGAAACAGAAGGCTTTTTATCACAGGACAAGAAATCAGCCCTCAAAATCTTAACCGGCAGAAAATATTTTTTTTGAAAAAATCCCTAAGCCCCGGGGTCACAATTTCAGCAAAAATCTGACTTTTGGCAATTCACTCAAAAATGGTGCCAAAAGCTTGAAAATGCTCCCCTGAAAGGTTTGGCACGCGAAACAGAAGGCTTTTTATCACAGGACAAGAAATCAGCCCTCAAAAACTTAACCGGCAGAAAATATTTTTTTGAAAAAATCCCTAAGCCGAGGGGTCACAATTTCAGAAAAAATCTGACTTTTGGCAGTTCACTCAAAAATGGTGCCAACCGCTTGCAAATGCTCACCTGAAAGGTTTGGCACGCGAAACAGAAGGCTTTTTATCACAGGACAAGAAATCAGCCCTCAAAAACTTAACCGGTAGAAAATATTTTTTTGAAAAAATCCCTAAGCCCCGGGGTCACAATTTCAGCAAAAATCTGACTTTTGGCAGTTCACTCAAAAATGGTGCCAACCGCTTGCAAATGCTCACCTGAAAGCTTTGGCGATGGAAACAGAAGGCTTTTTATCACAGGACAAGAAATCAGCCCTCAAAAACTTAACCGGCAGAAAATATTTTTTTGAAAAAATCCCTAAGCCCCGGGGTCACAATTTCAGCAAAAATCTGACTTTTGGCAGTTCACTCAAAAATGGTGCCAACCGCTTGCAAATGCTCACCTGAAAGCTTTGGCGATGGAAACAGAAGGCTTCTTATCACAGGACAAGAAATCAGCCCTCAAAAACTTAACCGGCAGAAAATATTTTTTTGAAAAAATCCCTAAGCCCCGGGGTCACAATTTCAGAAAAAATCTGACTTTTGGCAGTTCACTCAAAAATGGTGCCAACCGCTTGCAAATGCTCACCTGAAAGGTTTGGCACGCGAAACAGAAGGCTTTTTATCACAGGACAAGAAATCAGCCCTCAAAAACTTAACCGGTAGAAAATATTTTTTTGAAAAAATCCCTAAGCCCCGGGGTCACAATTTCAGCAAAAATCTGACTTTTGGCAATTCACTCAAAAATGGTGCCGAAAGCTTGAATATGCTCACCTGAAATCTTTGGCGATGGAAACAGAAGGCTTTTTATCACAGGACAAGAAATCAGCCCTCAAAATCTTAACCGGCAGAAAATATTTTTTTTGAAAAAATCCCTAAGCCCCGGGGTCACAATTTCAGCAAAAATCTGACTTTTGGCAGTTCACTCAAAAATGGTGCCAAAAGCTTGAAAATGCTCACCTGAAAGCTTTGGCGATGGAAACAGAAGGCTTTTTATCACAGGACAAGAAATCAGCCCTCAAAAACTTAACCGGCAGAAAATATTTTTTTGAAAAAATCCCTAAGCCCCGGGGTCACAATTTCAGCAAAAATCTGACTTTTGGCAGTTCACTCAAAAATGGTGCCAACCGGTTGCAAATGCTCCCCTGAAAGGTTTGGCACGCGAAACAGAAGGCTTTTTATCACAGGACAAGAAATCAGCCCTCAAAAACTTAACCGGCAGAAAATATTTTTTTGAAAAAATCCCTAAGCCCCGGGGTCACAATTTCAGCAAAAATCTGACTTTTGGCAGTTCACTCAAAAATGGTGCCAACCGCTTGCAAATGCTCACCTGAAAGCTTTGGCGATGGAAACAGAAGGCTTTTTATCACAGGACAAGAAATCAGCCCTCAAAAACTTAACCGGCAGAAAATATTTTTTTGAAAAAATCCCTAAGCCCCGGGGTCACAATTTCAGTAAAAATCTGACTTTTGGCAGTTCACTCAAAAATGGTGCCAACCGCTTGCAAATGCTCACCTGAAAGCTTTGGCGATGGAAACAGAAGGCTTTTTATCACAGGACAAGAAATCAGCCCTCAAAAACTTAAGCAGTAGAAAATATTTTTTTTGAAAAAATCCCTAAGCCCCGGGGTCACAATTTCAGAAAAAATCTGACTTTTGGCAGTTCACTCAAAAATGGTGCCAACCGCTTGCAAATGCTCCCCTGAAAGGTTTGGCACGCGAAACAGAAGGCTTTTTATCACAGGACAAGAAATCAGCCCTCAAAAACTTAACCGGCAGAAAATATTTTTTTGAAAAAATCCCTAAGCCCCGGGGTCACAATTTCAGAAAAAATCTGACTTTTGGCAGTTCACTCAAAAATGGTGCCAACCGCTTGCAAATGCTCCCCTGAAAGGTTTGGCACGCGAAACAGAAGGCTTTTTATCACAGGACAAGAAATCAGCCCTCAAAAACTTAACCGGTAGAAAATATTTTTTTGAAAAAATCCCTAAGCCCCGGGGTCACAATTTCAGCAAAAATCTGACTTTTGGCAATTCACTCAAAAATGGTGCCGAAAGCTTGAATATGCTCACCTGAAATCTTTGGCGATGGAAACAGAAGGCTTTTTATCACAGGACAAGAAATCAGCCCTCAAAATCTTAACCGGCAGAAAATATTTTTTTTGAAAAAATCCCTAAGCCCCGGGGTCACAATTTCAGCAAAAATCTGACTTTTGGCAGTTCACTCAAAAATGGTGCCAAAAGCTTGAAAATGCTCACCTGAAAGCTTTGGCGATGGAAACAGAAGGCTTTTTATCACAGGACAAGAAATCAGCCCTCAAAAACTTAACCGGCAGAAAATATTTTTTTGAAAAAATCCCTAAGCCCCGGGGTCACAATTTCAGTAAAAATCTGACTTTTGGCAGTTCACTCAAAAATGGTGCCAACCGCTTGCAAATGCTCACCTGAAAGCTTTGGCGATGGAAACAGAAGGCTTTTTATCACAGGACAAGAAATCAGCCCTCAAAAACTTAAGCAGTAGAAAATATTTTTTTTGAAAAAATCCCTAAGCCCCGGGGTCACAATTTCAGAAAAAATCTGACTTTTGGCAGTTCACTCAAAAATGGTGCCAACCGCTTGCAAATGCTCCCCTGAAAGGTTTGGCACGCGAAACAGAAGGCTTTTTATCACAGGACAAGAAATCAGCCCTCAAAAACTTAACCGGCAGAAAATATTTTTTTGAAAAAATCCCTAAGCCCCGGGGTCACAATTTCAGCAAAAATCTGACTTTTGGAAATTCACTCAAAAATGGTGCCAAAAGCTTGAAAATGCTCCCCTGAAAGGTTTGGCACTCGAAACAGAAGGCTTTTTATCACAGGACAAGAAATCAGCCCTCAAAAACTTAACCGGCAGAAAATATTTTTTTGAAAAAATCCCTAAGCTCCGGGGTCACAATTTCAGAAAAAATCTGACTTTTGGCAGTTCACTCAAAAATGGTGCCAACCGCTTGCAAATGCTCACCTGAAAGCTTTGGCGATGGAAACAGAAGGCTTTTTATCACAGGACAAGAAATCAGCCCTCAAAAACTTAACCGGCAGAAAATATTTTTTTGAAAAAATCCCTAAGCCCCGGGGTCACAATTTCAGCAAAAATCTGACTTTTGGCAATTCACTCAAAAATGGTGCCAACCGGTTGCAAATGCTCCCCTGAAAGGTTTGGCACGCGAAACAGAAGGCTTTTTATCACAGGACAAGAAATCAGCCCTCAAAAACTTAACCGGTAGAAAATATTTTTTTGAAAAAATCCCTAAGCCCCGGGGTCACAATTTCAGCAAAAATCTGACTTTTGGCAATTCACTCAAAAATGGCGCCGAAAGCTTGAAAATGCTCACCTGAAAGCTTTGGCGATGGAAACAGAAGGCTTTTTATCACAGGACAAGAAATCAGCCCTCAAAATCTTAACCGGCAGAAAATATTTTTTTGAAAAAATCCCTAAGCCCCGGGGTCACAATTTCAGCAAAAATCTGACTTTTGGCAATTCACTCAAAAATGCTGCTAACCGCTTGCAAATGCTCACCTGAAAGCTTTGGCAATGGAAACAGAAGGCTTTTTATCACAGGACAAGAAATCAGCCCTCAAAAACTTAACCGGCAGAAAATATTTTTTTGAAAAAATCCCTAAGCCCCGGGGTCACAATTTCAGCAAAAATCTGACATTTGGCAATTCACTCAAAAATGGTGCCAAAAGCTTGAAAATGCTCCCCTGAAAGGTTTGGCACTCGAAACAGAAGGTTTTTTATCACAGGACAAGAAATCAGCCCTCAAAAACTTAACCGGCAGAAAATATTTTTTTGAAAAAATCCCTAAGCCCCGGGTTCACAATTTCAGGAAAAATCTGACTTTTGGCAATTCACTCAAAAATGGTGCCGAAAGCTTGAATATGCTCACCTGAAATCTTTGGCGATGGAAACAGAAGGCTTTTTATCACAGGACAAGAAATCAGCCCTCAAAATCTTAACCGGCAGAAAATATTTTTTTTGAAAAAATCCCTAAGCCCCGGGGTCACAATTTCAGAAAAAATCTGACTTTTGGCAGTTCACTCAAAAATGGTGCCAACCGCTTGCAAATGCTCCCCTGAAAGGTTTGGCACGCGAAACAGAAGGCTTTTTATCACAGGACAAGAAATCAGCCCTCAAAAACTTAACCGGCAGAAAATATTTTTTTGAAAAAATCCCTAAGCCCCGGGGTCACAATTTCAGCAAAAATCTGACTTTTGGAAATTCACTCAAAAATGGTGCCAAAAGCTTGAAAATGCTCCCCTGAAAGGTTTGGCACTCGAAACAGAAGGCTTTTTATCACAGGACAAGAAATCAGCCCTCAAAAACTTAACCGGCAGAAAATATTTTTTTGAAAAAATCCCTAAGCTCCGGGGTCACAATTTCAGAAAAAATCTGACTTTTGGCAGTTCACTCAAAAATGGTGCCAACCGCTTGCAAATGCTCACCTGAAAGCTTTGGCGATGGAAACAGAAGGCTTTTTATCACAGGACAAGAAATCAGCCCTCAAAAACTTAACCGGCAGAAAATATTTTTTTGAAAAAATCCCTAAGCCCCGGGGTCACAATTTCAGCAAAAATCTGACTTTTGGCAATTCACTCAAAAATGGTGCCAACCGGTTGCAAATGCTCCCCTGAAAGGTTTGGCACGCGAAACAGAAGGCTTTTTATCACAGGACAAGAAATCAGCCCTCAAAAACTTAACCGGTAGAAAATATTTTTTTGAAAAAATCCCTAAGCCCCGGGGTCACAATTTCAGCAAAAATCTGACTTTTGGCAATTCACTCAAAAATGGCGCCGAAAGCTTGAAAATGCTCACCTGAAAGCTTTGGCGATGGAAACAGAAGGCTTTTTATCACAGGACAAGAAATCAGCCCTCAAAATCTTAACCGGCAGAAAATATTTTTTTGAAAAAATCCCTAAGCCCCGGGGTCACAATTTCAGCAAAAATCTGACTTTTGGCAATTCACTCAAAAATGCTGCTAACCGCTTGCAAATGCTCACCTGAAAGCTTTGGCAATGGAAACAGAAGGCTTTTTATCACAGGACAAGAAATCAGCCCTCAAAAACTTAACCGGCAGAAAATATTTTTTTGAAAAAATCCCTAAGCCCCGGGGTCACAATTTCAGCAAAAATCTGACATTTGGCAATTCACTCAAAAATGGTGCCAAAAGCTTGAAAATGCTCCCCTGAAAGGTTTGGCACTCGAAACAGAAGGTTTTTTATCACAGGACAAGAAATCAGCCCTCAAAAACTTAACCGGCAGAAAATATTTTTTTGAAAAAATCCCTAAGCCCCGGGTTCACAATTTCAGGAAAAATCTGACTTTTGGCAATTCACTCAAAAATGGTGCCGAAAGCTTGAATATGCTCACCTGAAATCTTTGGCGATGGAAACAGAAGGCTTTTTATCACAGGACAAGAAATCAGCCCTCAAAATCTTAACCGGCAGAAAATATTTTTTTTGAAAAAATCCCTAAGCCCCGGGGTCACAATTTCAGCAAAAATCTGACTTTTGGCAATTCACTCAAAAATGGTGCCAAAAGCTTGAAAATGCTCCCCTGAAAGGTTTGGCACGCGAAACAGAAGGCTTTTTATCACAGGACAAGAAATCAGCCCTCAAAAACTTAACCGGCAGAAAATATTTTTTTGAAAAAATCCCTAAGCCGAGGGGTCACAATTTCAGAAAAAATCTGACTTTTGGCAGTTCACTCAAAAATGGTGCCAACCGCTTGCAAATGCTCACCTGAAAGGTTTGGCACGCGAAACAGAAGGCTTTTTATCACAGGACAAGAAATCAGCCCTCAAAAACTTAACCGGTAGAAAATATTTTTTTGAAAAAATCCCTAAGCCCCGGGGTCACAATTTCAGCAAAAATCTGACTTTTGGCAGTTCACTCAAAAATGGTGCTAACCGCTTGCAAATGCTCACCTGAAAGCTTTGGCGATGGAAACAGAAGGCTTTTTATCACAGGACAAGAAATCAGCCCTCAAAAACTTAACCGGCAGAAAATATTTTTTTGAAAAAATCCCTAAGCCCCGGGGTCACAATTTCAGCAAAAATCTGACTTTTGGCAGTTCACTCAAAAATGGTGCCAACCGCTTGCAAATGCTCACCTGAAAGCTTTGGCGATGGAAACAGAAGGCTTCTTATCACAGGACAAGAAATCAGCCCTCAAAAACTTAACCGGCAGAAAATATTTTTTTGAAAAAATCCCTAAGCCCCGGGGTCACAATTTCAGAAAAAATCTGACTTTTGGCAGTTCACTCAAAAATGGTGCCAACCGCTTGCAAATGCTCACCTGAAAGGTTTGGCACGCGAAACAGAAGGCTTTTTATCACAGGACAAGAAATCAGCCCTCAAAAACTTAACCGGTAGAAAATATTTTTTTGAAAAAATCCCTAAGCCCCGGGGTCACAATTTCAGCAAAAATCTGACTTTTGGCAATTCACTCAAAAATGGTGCCGAAAGCTTGAATATGCTCACCTGAAATCTTTGGCGATGGAAACAGAAGGCTTTTTATCACAGGACAAGAAATCAGCCCTCAAAATCTTAACCGGCAGAAAATATTTTTTTTGAAAAAATCCCTAAGCCCCGGGGTCACAATTTCAGCAAAAATCTGACTTTTGGCAATTCACTCAAAAATGGTGCCAAAAGCTTGAAAATGCTCACCTGAAAGCTTTGGCGATGGAAACAGAAAGCTTTTTATCACAGGACAAGAAATCAGCCCTCAAAAACTTAACCGGCAGAAAATATTTTTTTGAAAAAATCCCTAAGCCCCGGGGTCACAATTTCAGCAAAAATCTGACTTTTGGCAGTTCACTCAAAAATGGTGCCAACCGGTTGCAAATGCTCCCCTGAAAGGTTTGGCACGCGAAACAGAAGGCTTTTTATCACAGGACAAGAAATCAGCCCTCAAAAACTTAACCGGCAGAAAATATTTTTTTGAAAAAATCCCTAAGCCCCGGGGTCACAATTTCAGCAAAAATCTGACTTTTGGCAGTTCACACAAAAATGGTGCCAACCGCTTGCAAATGCTCACCTGAAAGCTTTGGCGATGGAAACAGAAGGCTTTTTATCACAGGACAAGAAATCAGCCCTCAAAAACTTAACCGGCAGAAAATATTTTTTTGAAAAAATCCCTAAGCCCCGGGGTCACAATTTCAGCAAAAATCTGACTTTTGGCAATTCACTCAAAAATGGTGCCAACCGGTTGCAAATGCTCCCCTGAAAGGTTTGGCACGCGAAACAGAAGGCTTTTTATCACAGGACAAGAAATCAGCCCTCAAAAACTTAACCGGTAGAAAATATATTTTTGGAAAAATCCCTAAGCCCCGGGGTCACAATTTCAGCAAAAATCTGACTTTTGGCAATTCACTCAAAAATGGCGCCGAAAGCTTGAAAATGCTCACCTGAAAGCTTTGGCGATGGAAACAGAAGGCTTTTTATCACAGGACAAGAAATCAGCCCTCAAAATCTTAACCGGCAGAAAATATTTTTTTGAAAAAATCCCTAAGCCCCGGGGTCACAATTTCAGCAAAAATCTGACTTTTGGCAATTCACTCAAAAATGCTGCTAACCGCTTGCAAATGCTCACCTGAAAGCTTTGGCAATGGAAACAGAAGGCTTTTTATCACAGGACAAGAAATCAGCCCTCAAAAACTTAACCGGCAGAAAATATTTTTTTGAAAAAATCCCTAAGCCCCGGGGTCACAATTTCAGCAAAAATCTGACATTTGGCAATTCACTCAAAAATGGTGCCAAAAGCTTGAAAATGCTCCCCTGAAAGGTTTGGCACTCGAAACAGAAGGTTTTTTATCACAGGACAAGAAATCAGCCCTCAAAAACTTAACCGGCAGAAAATATTTTTTTGAAAAAATCCCTAAGCCCCGGGTTCACAATTTCAGGAAAAATCTGACTTTTGGCAATTCACTCAAAAATGGTGCCGAAAGCTTGAATATGCTCACCTGAAATCTTTGGCGATGGAAACAGAAGGCTTTTTATCACAGGACAAGAAATCAGCCCTCAAAATCTTAACCGGCAGAAAATATTTTTTTTTAAAAAATCCCTAAGCCCCGGGGTCACAATTTCAGCAAAAATCTGACTTTTGGCAATTCACTCAAAAATGGTGCCAAAAGCTTGAAAATGCTCCCCTGAAAGGTTTGGCACGCGAAACAGAAGGCTTTTTATCACAGGACAAGAAATCAGCCCTCAAAAACTTAACCGGCAGAAAATATTTTTTTGAAAAAATCCCTAAGCCGAGGGGTCACAATTTCAGAAAAAATCTGACTTTTGGCAGTTCACTCAAAAATGGTGCCAACCGCTTGCAAATGCTCACCTGAAAGGTTTGGCACGCGAAACAGAAGGCTTTTTATCACAGGACAAGAAATCAGCCCTCAAAAACTTAACCGGTAGAAAATATTTTTTTGAAAAAATCCCTAAGCCCCGGGGTCACAATTTCAGCAAAAATCTGACTTTTGGCAGTTCACTCAAAAATGGTGCCAACCGCTTGCAAATGCTCACCTGAAAGCTTTGGCGATGGAAACAGAAGGCTTTTTATCACAGGACAAGAAATCAGCCCTCAAAAACTTAACCGGCAGAAAATATTTTTTTGAAAAAATCCCTAAGCCCCGGGGTCACAATTTCAGCAAAAATCTGACTTTTGGCAGTTCACTCAAAAATGGTGCCAACCGCTTGCAAATGCTCACCTGAAAGCTTTGGCGATGGAAACAGAAGGCTTCTTATCACAGGACAAGAAATCAGCCCTCAAAAACTTAACCGGCAGAAAATATTTTTTTGAAAAAATCCCTAAGCCCCGGGGTCACAATTTCAGAAAAAATCTGACTTTTGGCAGTTCACTCAAAAATGGTGCCAACCGCTTGCAAATGCTCACCTGAAAGGTTTGGCACGCGAAACAGAAGGCTTTTTATCACAGGACAAGAAATCAGCCCTCAAAAACTTAACCGGTAGAAAATATTTTTTTGAAAAAATCCCTAAGCCCCGGGGTCACAATTTCAGCAAAAATCTGACTTTTGGCAATTCACTCAAAAATGGTGCCGAAAGCTTGAATATGCTCACCTGAAATCTTTGGCGATGGAAACAGAAGGCTTTTTATCACAGGACAAGAAATCAGCCCTCAAAATCTTAACCGGCAGAAAATATTTTTTTTGAAAAAATCCCTAAGCCCCGGGGTCACAATTTCAGCAAAAATCTGACTTTTGGCAATTCACTCAAAAATGGTGCCAAAAGCTTGAAAATGCTCACCTGAAAGCTTTGGCGATGGAAACAGAAGGCTTTTTATCACAGGACAAGAAATCAGCCCTCAAAAACTTAACCGGCAGAAAATATTTTTTTGAAAAAATCCCTAAGCCCCGGGGTCACAATTTCAGCAAAAATCTGACTTTTGGCAGTTCACTCAAAAATGGTGCCAACCGGTTGCAAATGCTCCCCTGAAAGGTTTGGCACGCGAAACAGAAGGCTTTTTATCACAGGACAAGAAATCAGCCCTCAAAAACTTAACCGGCAGAAAATATTTTTTTGAAAAAATCCCTAAGCCCCGGGGTCACAATTTCAGCAAAAATCTGACTTTTGGCAGTTCACACAAAAATGGTGCCAACCGCTTGCAAATGCTCACCTGAAAGCTTTGGCGATGGAAACAGAAGGCTTTTTATCACAGGACAAGAAATCAGCCCTCAAAAACTTAACCGGCAGAAAATATTTTTTTGAAAAAATCCCTAAGCCCCGGGGTCACAATTTCAGTAAAAATCTGACTTTTGGCAGTTCACTCAAAAATGGTGCCAACCGCTTGCAAATGCTCACCTGAAAGCTTTGGCAATGGAAACAGAAGGCTTTTTATCACAGGACAAGAAATCAGCCCTCAAAAACTTAAGCAGTAGAAAATATTTTTTTTGAAAAAATCCCTAAGCCCCGGGGTCACAATTTCAGAAAAAATCTGACTTTTGGCAGTTCACTCAAAAATGGTGCCAACCGCTTGCAAATGCTCCCCTGAAAGGTTTGGCACGCGAAACAGAAGGCTTTTTATCACAGGACAAGAAATCAGCCCTCAAAAACTTAACCGGCAGAAAATATTTTTTTGAAAAAATCCCTAAGCCCCGGGGTCACAATTTCAGCAAAAATCTGACTTTTGGAAATTCACTCAAAAATGGTGCCAAAAGCTTGAAAATGCTCCCCTGAAAGGTTTGGCACTCGAAACAGAAGGCTTTTTATCACAGGACAAGAAATCAGCCCTCAAAAACTTAACCGGCAGAAAATATTTTTTTGAAAAAATCCCTAAGCTCCGGGGTCACAATTTCAGAAAAAATCTGACTTTTGGCAGTTCACTCAAAAATGGTGCCAACCGCTTGCAAATGCTCACCTGAAAGCTTTGGCGATGGAAACAGAAGGCTTTTTATCACAGGACAAGAAATCAGCCCTCAAAAACTTAACCGGCAGAAAATATTTTTTTGAAAAAATCCCTAAGCCCCGGGGTCACAATTTCAGCAAAAATCTGACTTTTGGCAGTTCACTCAAAAATGGTGCCAACCGCTTGCAAATGCTCACCTGAAAGCTTTGGCGATGGAAACAGAAGGCTTTTTATCACAGGACAAGAAATCAGCCCTCAAAAACTTAACCGGCAGAAAATATTTTTTTGAAAAAATCCCTAAGCCCCGGGGTCACAATTTCAGCAAAAATCTGACTTTTGGCAGTTCACTCAAAAATGGTGCCAACCGGTTGCAAATGCTCCCCTGGAAGGTTTGGCACGCGAAACAGAAGGCTTTTTATCACAGGACAAGAAATCAGCCCTCAAAAACTTAACCGGTAGAAAATATTTTTTTGAAAAAATCCCTAAGCCCCGGGGTCACAATTTCAGCAAAAATCTGACTTTTGGCAATTCACTCAAAAATGGTGCCAAAAGCTTGAAATTGCTCACCTGAAAGCTTTGGCGATGGAAACAGAAGGCTTTTTATCACAGGACAAGAAATCAGCCCTCAAAAACTTAACCGGCAGAAAATATTTTTTTGAAAAAATCCCTAAGCCCCGGGGTCACAATTTCAGAAAAAATCTGACTTTTCGCAGTTCACTCAAAAATGGTGCCAACCGCTTGCAAATGCTCACCTGAAAGCTTTGGCGATGGAAACAGAAGGCTTTTTATCACAGGACAAGAAATCAGCCCTCAAAAACTTAACCGGCAGAAAATATTTTTTTGAAAAAATCCCTAAGCCCCGGGGTCACAATTTCAGCAAAAATCTGACTTTTGGCAGTTCACTCAAAAATGGTGCTAACCGCTTGCAAATGCTCACCTGAAAGCTTTGGCGATGGAAACAGAAGGCTTTTTATCACAGGACAAGAAATCAGCCCTCAAAAACTTAACCGGCAGAAAATATTTTTTTGAAAAAATCCCTAAGCCCCGGGGTCACAATTTCAGCAAAAATCTGACTTTTGGCAATTCACTCAAAAATGGTGCCAAAAGCTTGAAAATGCTCCCCTGAAAGCTTTGGCGATGGAAACAGAAGGCTTTTTATCACAGGACAAGAAATCAGCCCTCAAAAACTTAACCGGCAGAAAATATTTTTTTGAAAAAATCCCTAAGCCCCGGGGTCACAATTTCAGAAAAAATCTGACTTTTGGCAGTTCACTCAAAAATGGTGCCAACCGCTTGCAAATGCTCACCTGAAAGCTTTGGCGATGGAAACAGAAGGCTTTTTATCACAGGACAAGAAATCAGCCCTCAAAAACTTAACCGGCAGAAAATATTTTTTTGAAAAAATCCCTAAGCCCCGGGGTCACAATTTCAGCAAAAATCTGACTTTTGGCAGTTCACTCAAAAATGGTGCCAACCGCTTGCAAATGCTCACCTGAAAGCTTTGGCGATAGAAACAGAAGGCTTTTTATCACAGGACAAGAAATCAGCCCTCAAAAACTTAACCGGCAGAAAATATCTTTTTGAAAAAATCCCTAAGCCCCGGGGTCACAATTTCAGAAAAAATCTGACTTTTGGCAGTTCACTCAAAAATGGTGCCAACCGCTTGCAAATGCTCACCTGAAAGCTTTGGCGATGGAAACAGAAGGCTTTTTATCACAGGACAAGAAATCAGCCCTCAAAAACTTAACCGGCAGAAAATATTTTTTTGAAAAAATCCCTAAGCCCCGGGGTCACAATTTCAGCAAAAATCTGACTTTTGGCAGTTCACTCAAAAATGGTGCCAACCGCTTGCAAATGCTCACCTGAAAGCTTTGGCGATAGAAACAGAAGGCTTTTTATCACAGGACAAGAAATCAGCCCTCAAAAACTTAACCGGCAGAAAATATCTTTTTGAAAAAATCCCTAAGCCCCGGAGTCACAATTTCAGCAAAAATCTGACTTTTGGCAGTTCACTCAAAAATGGTGCCAACCGCTTGCAAATGCTCACCTGAAAGCTTTGGCGATGGAAACAGAAGGCTTTTTATCACAGGACAAGAAATCAGCCCTCAAAAACTTAACCGGCAGAAAATATTTTTTTGAAAAAATCCCTAAGCCCCGGGGTCACAATTTCAGCAAAAATCTGACTTTTGGCAGTTCACTCAAAAATGGTGCCAACCGCTTGCAAATGCTCACCTGAAAGCTTTGGCAATGGAAACAGAAGGCTTTTTATCACAGGACAAGAAATCAGCCCTCAAAAACTTAACCGGTAGAAAATATTTTTTTGAAAGAATCCCTAACTCCCGGGGTCACAATTTCAGAAAAAATCTGACTTTTGGCAGTTCACTCAAAAATGGTGCCAACCGGTTGCAAATGCTCCCCTGAAAGGTTTGGCACGCGAAACAGAAGGCTTTTTATCACAGGACAAGAAATCAGCCCTCAAAAACTTAACCGGCAGAAAATATTTTTTTGAAAAAATCCCTAAGCCCCGGGGTCACAATTTCAGCAAAAATCTGACTTTTGGCAGTTCACTCAAAAATGGTGCCAACCGCTTGCAAATGCTCACCTGAAAGCTTTGGCGATGGAAACAGAAGGCTTTTTATCACAGGACAAGAAATCAGCCCTCAAAAACTTAACCGGCAGAAAATATTTTTTTGAAAAAATCCCTAAGCCCCGGGGTCACAATTTCAGAAAAAATCTGACTTTTGGCAGTTCACTCAAAAATGGTGCCAACCGCTTGCAAATGCTCCCCTGAAAGGTTTGGCGATGGAAACAGAAGGCTTTTTATCACAGGACAAGAAATCAGCCCTCAAAAACTTAACCGGCAGAAAATATTTTTTTAAAAAAATCCCTAAGCCCCGGGGTCACAATTTCAGCAAAAATCTGACTTTTGGCAATTCACTCAAAAATTGTGCCAAAAGCTTGAAAATGCTCCCTTGAAAGCTTTGGCGATGGAAACAGAAGGCTTTTTATCACAGGACAAGAAATCAGCCCTCAAAAACTTAACCGGCAGAAAATATTTTTTTGAAAAAATCCCTAAGCCCCGGGGTCACAATTTCAGCAAAAATCTGACTTTTGGCAGTTCACTCAAAAATGGTGCCAACCGCTTGCAAATGCTCACCTGAAAGCTTTGGCGATGGAAACAGAAGGCTTTTTATCACAGGACAAGAAATCAGCCCTCAAAAACTTAACCGGTAGAAAATATTTTTTTGAAAGAATCCCTAACTCCCGGGGTCACAATTTCAGAAAAAATCTGACTTTTGGCAGTTCACTCAAAAATGGTGCCAACCGGTTGCAAATGCTCCCCTGAAAGGTTTGGCACGCGAAACAGAAGGCTTTTTATCACAGGACAAGAAATCAGCCCTCAAAAACTTAACCGGCAGAAAATATTTTTTTGAAAAAATCCCTAAGCCCCGGGGTCACAATTTCAGCAAAAATCTGACTTTTGGCAGTTCACTCAAAAATGGTGCCAACCGCTTGCAAATGCTCACCTGAAAGCTTTGGCGATGGAAACAGAAGGCTTTTTATCACAGGACAAGAAATCAGCCCTCAAAAACTTAACCGGCAGAAAATATTTTTTTGAAAAAATCCCTAAGCCCCGGGGTCACAATTTCAGCAAAAATCTGACTTTTGGCAGTTCACTCAAAAATGGTGCCAACCGCTTGCAAATGCTCACCTGAAAGCTTTGGCGATGGAAACAGAAGGCTTTTTATCACAGGACAAGAAATCAGCCCTCAAAAACTTAACCGGCAGAAAATATTTTTTTGAAAAAATCCCTAAGCCCCGGGGTCACAATTTCAGCAAAAATCTGACTTTTGGCAATTCACTCAAAAATGGTGCCAAAAGCTTGAAAATGCTCCCCTGAAAGGTTTGGCGATGGAAACAGAAGGCTTTTTATCACAGGACAAGAAATCAGCCCTCAAAAACTTAACCGGCAGAAAATATTTTTTTTAAAAAATCCCTAAGCCCCGGGGTCACAATTTCAGCAAAAATCTGACTTTTGGCATTTCACTCAAAAATAGTGCCAAAAGCTTGAAAATGCTCCCCTGAAAGCTTTGGCGATGGAAACAGAAGGCTTTTTATCACAGGACAAGAAATCAGCCCTCAAAAACTTAACCGGCAGAAAATATTTTTTTGAAAAAATCCCTAAGCCCCGGGGTCAAAGTTTGTGAAAAAATCTGACTTTTGGCAGTTCACTCAAAAATGGTGCCAAAAGCTTGAAAATGCTCCCCTGAAAGGTTTGGCACTCGAAACAGAAGGCTTTTTATCACAGGACAAGAAATCAGCCCTCAAAAACTTAACCGGCAGAAAATATTTTTTTGAAAAAATCCCTAAGCCCCGGGGTCACAATTTCAGAAAAAATCTGACTTTTGGCAGTTCACTCAAAAATGGTGCCAATCGCTTGCAAATGCTCACCTGAAAGCTTTGGCGATGGAAACAGAAGGCTTTTTATCACAGGACAAGAAATCAGCCCTCAAAAACTTAACCGGCAGAAAATATTTTTTTTAAAAAATCCCTAAGCCCCGGGGTCACAATTTCAGCAAAAATCTGACTTTTGGCAGTTCACTCAAAAATGGTGCCAACCGCTTGCAAAAGCTCCGCTGAAAGGTTTGGCGATGGAAACAGAAGGCTTTTTATCACAGGACAAGAAATCAGCCCTCAAAAACTTAACCGGCAGAAAATATTTTTTTGAAAAAATCCCTAAGCCCCGGGGTCACAATTTCAGCAAAAAACTGACTTTTGGCAGTTCACTCAAAAATGGTGCCAACCGCTTGCAAATGCTCACCTGAAAGCTTTGGCGATGGAAACAGAAGGCTTCTTATCACAGGACAAGAAATCAGCCCTCAAAAACTTAACCGGCAGAAAATATTTTTTTGAAAAAATCCCTAAGCCCCTTGGTCACAATTTCAGCAAAAATCTGACTTTTGGCAGTTCACTCAAAAATGGTGCCAACCGCTTGCAAATGCTCACCTGAAAGGTTTGGCGATGGAAACAGAAGGCTTTTTATCACAGGACAAGAAATCAGCCCTCAAAAACTTAACCGGCAGAAAATATTTTTTTGAAAAAATCCCTAAGCCCCGGGGTCACAATTTCAGAAAAAATCTGACTTTTGGCAGTTCACTCAAAAATGGTGCCAACCGCTTGCAAATGCTCAGCTGAAAGCTTTGGCGATGGAAACAGAAGGCTTTTTATCACAGGACAAGAAATCAGCCCTCAAAAACTTAACCGGCAGAAAATATTTTTTTGAAAAAATACTTAAGCCCCAGGGTTACAATTTCAGAAAAAATCTGACTTTTGGCAGTTCACTCAAAAATGGTGCCAACCGGTTGCAAATGCTCCCCTGAAAGGTTTGGCACGCGAAACAGAAGGCTTTTTATCACAGGACAAGAAATCAGCCCTCAAAAACTTAACCGGCAGAAAATATTTTTTTGAAAAAATCCCTAAGCCCCGGGGTCACAATTTCAAAAAAAAATCTGACTTTAGGCAGTTCACTCAAAAATGGTGCCAACCGCTTGCAAATGCTCACCTGAAAGGTTTGGCGATGGAAACAGAAGGCTTTTTATCACAGGACAAGAAATCAGCCCTCAAAAACTTAACCGGCAGAAAATATTTTTTTGAAAAAATCCCTAAGCCCCGGGGTCACAATTTCAGAAAAAATCTGACTTTTGGCAGTTCACTCAAAAATGGTGCCAACCGCTTGCAAATGCTCAGCTGAAAGCTTTGGCGATGGAAACAGAAGGCTTTTTATCACAGGACAAGAAATCAGCCCTCAAAAACTTAACCGGCAGAAAATATTTTTTTGAAAAAATACTTAAGCCCCAGGGTTACAATTTCAGAAAAAATCTGACTTTTGGCAGTTCACTCAAAAATGGTGCCAACCGGTTGCAAATGCTCCCCTGCAAGGTTTGGCACGCGAAACAGAAGGCTTTTTATCACAGGACAAGAAATCAGCCCTCAAAAACTTAACCGGCAGAAAATATTTTTTTGAAAAAATCCCTAAGCCCCGGGGTCACAATTTCAAAAAAAAATCTGACTTTAGGCAGTTCACTCAAAAATGGTGCCAACCGCTTGCAAATGCTCCCCTGAAAGGTTTGGCACTCGAAACAGAAGGCTTTTTATCACAGGACAAGAAATCAGCCCTCAAAAACTTAACCGGTAGAAAATATTTTTTTGAAAGAATCCCTAAGCCCCGGGGTCACAATTTCAGCAAAAATCTGACTTTTGGCAATTCACTCAAAAATGGTGCCAACCGGTTGCAAATGCTCCCCTGAAAGGTTTGGCACGCGAAACAGAAGGCTTTTTATCACAGGACAAGAAATCAGCCCTCAAAAACTTAACCGGCAGAAAATATTTTTTTGAAAAAATCCCTAAGCCCCGGGGTCACAATTTCAGCAAAAATCTGACTTTTGGCAGTTCACTCAAAAATGGTGCCAAAAGCTTGAAAATGCTCCCCTGAAAGGTTTGGCACTCGAAACAGAAGGCTTTTTATCACAGGACAAGAAATCAGCCCTCAAAAACTTAACCGGCAGAAAATATTTTTTTGAAAAAATCCCTAAGCCCCGGGGTCACAATTTCAGAAAAAATCTGACTTTTGGCAGTTCACTCAAAAATGGTGCCAACCGCTTGCAAATGCTCACCTGAAAGCTTTGGCGATGGAAACAGAAGGCTTTTTATCACAGGACAAGAAATCAGCCCTCAAAAACTTAACCGGCAGAAAATATTTTTTTGAAAAAATCCCTAAGCCCCGGGGTCACAATTTCAGCAAAAATCTGACTTTTGGCATTTCACTCAAAAATAGTGCCAAAAGCTTGAAAATGCTCCCCTGAAAGCTTTGGCGATGGAAACAGAAGGCTTTTTATCACAGGACAAGAAATCAGCCCTCAAAAACTTAACCGGCAGAAAATATTTTTTTGAAAAAATCCCTAAGCCCCGGGGTCAAAGTTTGTGAAAAAATCTGACTTTTGGCAGTTCACTCAAAAATGGTGCCAAAAGCTTGAAAATGCTCCCCTGAAAGGTTTGGCACTCGAAACAGAAGGCTTTTTATCACAGGACAAGAAATCAGCCCTCAAAAACTTAACCGGCAGAAAATATTTTTTTGAAAAAATCCCTAAGCCCCGGGGTCACAATTTCAGAAAAAATCTGACTTTTGGCAGTTCACTCAAAAATGGTGCCAATCGCTTGCAAATGCTCACCTGAAAGCTTTGGCGATGGAAACAGAAGGCTTTTTATCACAGGACAAGAAATCAGCCCTCAAAAACTTAACCGGCAGAAAATATTTTTTTTAAAAAATCCCTAAGCCCCGGGGTCACAATTTCAGCAAAAATCTGACTTTTGGCAGTTCACTCAAAAATGGTGCCAACCGCTTGCAAAAGCTCCCCTGAAAGGTTTGGCGATGCAAACAGAAGGCTTTTTATCACAGGACAAGAAATCAGCCCTCAAAAACTTAACCGGCAGAAAATATTTTTTTGAAAAAATCCCTAAGCCCCGGGGTCACAATTTCAGCAAAAAACTGACTTTTGGCAGTTCACTCAAAAATGGTGCCAACCGCTTGCAAATGCTCACCTGAAAGCTTTGGCGATGGAAACAGAAGGCTTTTTATCACAGGACAAGAAATCAGCCCTCAAAAACTTAACCGGCAGAAAATATTTTTTTGAAAAAATCCCTAAGCCCCGGGGTCACAATTTCAGAAAAAATCTGACTTTTGGCAGTTCACTCAAAAATGGTGCCAACCGCTTGCAAATGCTCAGCTGAAAGCTTTGGCGATGGAAACAGAAGGCTTTTTATCACAGGACAAGAAATCAGCCCTCAAAAACTTAACCGGCAGAAAATATTTTTTTGAAAAAATACTTAAGCCCCAGGGTTACAATTTCAGAAAAAATCTGACTTTTGGCAGTTCACTCAAAAATGGTGCCAACCGGTTGCAAATGCTCCCCTGAAAGGTTTGGCACGCGAAACAGAAGGCTTTTTATCACAGGACAAGAAACCAGCCCTCAAAAACTTAACCGGCAGAAAATATTTTTTTGAAAAAATCCCTAAGCCCCGGGGTCACAATTTCAAAAAAAAATCTGACTTTAGGCAGTTCACTCAAAAATGGTGCCAACCGCTTGCAAATGCTCCCCTGAAAGGTTTGGCACTCGAAACAGAAGGCTTTTTATCACAGGACAAGAAATCAGCCCTCAAAAACTTAACCGGTAGAAAATATTTTTTTGAAAGAATCCCTAAGCCCCGGGGTCACAATTTCAGCAAAAATCTGACTTTTGGCAATTCACTCAAAAATGGTGCCAACCGGTTGCAAATGCTCCCCTGAAAGGTTTGGCACGCGAAACAGAAGGCTTTTTATCACAGGACAAGAAATCAGCCCTCAAAAACTTAACCGGCAGAAAATATTTTTTTGAAAAAATCCCTAAGCCCCGGGGTCACAATTTCAGCAAAAATCTGACTTTTGGCAGTTCACTCAAAAATGGTGCCAAAAGCTTGAAAATGCTCCCCTGAAAGGTTTGGCACTCGAAACAGAAGGCTTTTTATCACAGGACAAGAAATCAGCCCTCAAAAACTTAACCGGCAGAAAATATTTTTTTGAAAAAATCCCTAAGCCCCGGGGTCACAATTTCAGCAAAAATCTGACTTTTGGCAGTTCACTCAAAAATGGTGCCAACCGCTTGCAAATGCTCACCTGAAAGCTTTGGCGATGGAAACAGAAGGCTTCTTATCACAGGACAAGAAATCAGCCCTCAAAAACTTAACCGGCAGAAAATATTTTTTTGAAAAAATCCCTAAGCCCCGGGGTCACAATTTCAGAAAAAATCTGACTTTTGGCAGTTCACTCAAAAATGGTGCCAACCGCTTGCAAATGCTCACCTGAAAGGTTTGGCACGCGAAACAGAAGGCTTTTTATCACAGGACAAGAAATCAGCCCTCAAAAACTTAACCGGTAGAAAATATTTTTTTGAAAAAATCCCTAAGCCCCGGGGTCACAATTTCAGCAAAAATCTGACTTTTGGCAATTCACTCAAAAATGGTGCCGAAAGGTTGAATATGCTCACCTGAAATCTTTGGCGATGGAAACAGAAGGCTTTTTATCACAGGACAAGAAATCAGCCCTCAAAATCTTAACCGGCAGAAAATATTTTTTTTGAAAAAATCCCTAAGCCCCGGGGTCACAATTTCAGCAAAAATCTGACTTTTGGCAATTCACTCAAAAATGGTGCCAAAAGCTTGAAAATGCTCACCTGAAAGCTTTGGCGATGGAAACAGAAGGCTTTTTATCACAGGACAAGAAATCAGCCCTCAAAAACTTAACCGGCAGAAAATATTTTTTTGAAAAAATCCCTAAGCCCCGGGGTCACAATTTCAGCAAAAATCTGACTTTTGGCAATTCACTCAAAAATGGTGCCAACCGGTTGCAAATGCTCCCCTGAAAGGTTTGGCACGCGAAACAGAAGGCTTTTTATCACAGGACAAGAAATCAGCCCTCAAAAACTTAACCGGCAGAAAATATTTTTTTGAAAAAATCCCTAAGCCCCGGGGTCACAATTTCAGCAAAAATCTGACTTTTGGCAGTTCACTCAAAAATGGTGCCAAAAGCTTGAAAATGCTCCCCTGAAAGGTTTGGCACTCGAAACAGAAGGCTTTTTATCACAGGACAAGAAATCAGCCCTCAAAAACTTAACCGGCAGAAAATATTTTTTTGAAAAAATCCCTAAGCCCCGGGGTCACAATTTCAGCAAAAATCTGACTTTTGGCAGTTCACTCAAAAATGGTGCCAACCGCTTGCAAATGCTCACCTGAAAGCTTTGGCGATGGAAACAGAAGGCTTTTTATCACAGGACAAGAAATCAGCCCTCAAAAACTTAACCGGCAGAAAATATTTTTTTGAAAAAATCCCTAAGCCCCGGGGTCACAATTTCAGCAAAAATCTGACTTTTGGCATTTCACTCAAAAATAGTGCCAAAAGCTTGAAAATGCTCCCCTGAAAGCTTTGGCGATGGAAACAGAAGGCTTTTTATCACAGGACAAGAAATCAGCCCTCAAAAACTTAACCGGCAGAAAATATTTTTTTGAAAAAATCCCTAAGCCCCGGGGTCAAAGTTTGTGAAAAAATCTGACTTTTGGCAGTTCACTCAAAAATGGTGCCAAAAGCTTGAAAATGCTCCCCTGAAAGGTTTGGCACTCGAAACAGAAGGCTTTTTATCACAGGACAAGAAATCAGCCCTCAAAAACTTAACCGGCAGAAAATATTTTTTTGAAAAAATCCCTAAGCCCCGGGGTCACAATTTCAGAAAAAATCTGACTTTTGGCAGTTCACTCAAAAATGGTGCCAATCGCTTGCAAATGCTCACCTGAAAGCTTTGGCGATGGAAACAGAAGGCTTTTTATCACAGGACAAGAAATCAGCCCTCAAAAACTTAACCGGCAGAAAATATTTTTTTTAAAAAATCCCTAAGCCCCGGGGTCACAATTTCAGGAAAAATCTGACTTTTGGCAGTTCACTCAAAAATGGTGCCAACCGCTTGCAAAAGCTCCCCTGAAAGGTTTGGCGATGCAAACAGAAGGCTTTTTATCACAGGACAAGAAATCAGCCCTCAAAAACTTAACCGGCAGAAAATATTTTTTTGAAAAAATCCCTAAGCCCCGGGGTCACAATTTCAGCAAAAAACTGACTTTTGGCAGTTCACTCAAAAATGGTGCCAACCGCTTGCAAATGCTCACCTGAAAGCTTTGGCGATGGAAACAGAAGGCTTTTTATCACAGGACAAGAAATCAGCCCTCAAAAACTTAACCGTCAGAAAATATTTTTTTGAAAAAATCCCTAAGCCCCTTGGTCACAATTTCAGAAAAAATCTGACTTTTGGCAGTTCACTCAAAAATGGTGCCAACCGCTTGCAAATGCTCACCTGAAAGCTTTGGCGATGGAAACAGAAGGCTTTTTATCACAGGACAAGAAATCAGCCCTCAAAAACTTAACCGGCAGAAAATATTTTTTTGAAAAAATCCCTAAGCCCCGGGGTCACAATTTCAGAAAAAATCTGACTTTTGGCAGTTCACTCAAAAATGGTGCCAACCGCTTGCAAATGCTCAGCTGAAAGCTTTGGCGATGGAAACAGAAGGCTTTTTATCACAGGACAAGAAATCAGCCCTCAAAAACTTAACCGGCAGAATATATTTTTTTGAAAAAATACTTAAGCCCCAGGGTTACAATTTCAGAAAAAATCTGACTTTTGGCAGTTCACTCAAAAATGGTGCCAACCGGTTGCAAATGCTCCCCTGAAAGGTTTGGCACGCGAAACAGAAGGCTTTTTATCACAGGACAAGAAATCAGCCCTCAAAAACTTAACCGGCAGAAAATATTTTTTTGAAAAAATCCCTAAGCCCCGGGGTCACAATTTCAAAAAAAAATCTGACTTTAGGCAGTTCACTCAAAAATGGTGCCAACCGCTTGCAAATGCTCCCCTGAAAGGTTTGGCACTCGAAACAGAAGGCTTTTTATCACAGGACAAGAAATCAGCCCTCAAAAACTTAACCGGTAGAAAATATTTTTTTGAAAGAATCCCTAAGCCCCGGGGTCACAATTTCAGCAAAAATCTGACTTTTGGCAATTCACTCAAAAATGGTGCCAAAAGCTTGAAAATGCTCCCCTGAAAGGTTTGGCACTCGAAACAGAAGGCTTTTTATCACAGGACAAGAAATCAGCCCTCAAAAACTTAACCGGCAGAAAATATTTTTTTGAAAAAATCCCTAAGCCCCGGGGTCACAATTTCAGCAAAAATCTGACTTTTGGCAGTTCACTCAAAAATGGTGCCAAAAGCTTGAAAATGCTCCCCTGAAAGGTTTGGCACTCGAAACAGAAGGCTTTTTATCACAGGACAAGAAATCAGCCCTCAAAAACTTAACCGGCAGAAAATATTTTTTTGAAAAAATCCCTAAGCCCCGGGGTCACAATTTCAGCAAAAATCTGACTTTTGGCAGTTCACTCAAAAATGGTGCCAACCGCTTGCAAATGCTCACCTGAAAGCTTTGGCGATGGAAACAGAAGGCTTTTTATCACAGGACAAGAAATCAGCCCTCAAAAACTTAACCGGCAGAAAATATTTTTTTGAAAAAATCCCTAAGCCCCGGGGTCACAATTTCAGCAAAAATCTGACTTTTGGCAGTTCACTCAAAAATGGTGCCAACCACTTGCAAATGCTCCCCTGAAAGCTTTGGCACTCGAAACAGAAGGCTTTTTATCACTGGACAAGAAATCAGCCCTCAAAAACTTAAGCGGCAGAAAATATTTTTTTGAAAAAATCCCTAAGCCCCGGGGTCACAATTTCAGCAAAAATCTGACTTTTGGCAGTTCACTCAAAAATGGTGCCAACCGGTTGCAAATGCTCCCCTGAAAGGTTTGGCACTCGAAACAGAAGGCTTTTTATCACAGGACAAGAAATCAGCCCTCAAAAACTTAACCGGCAGAAAACATTTTTTCGAAAAAATCCCTAAGCCGAGGGGTCACAATTTCAGCAAAAATCTGACTTTTGGCAGTTCACTCAAAAATGGTGCCAACCGCTTGCAAATGCTCACCTGAAAGCTTTGGCGATGGAAACAGAAGGCTTTTTATCACAGGACAAGAAATCAGCCCTCAAAAACTTAACCGGCAGAAAATATTTTTTTGAAAAAATCCCTAAGCCCCGGGGTCACAATTTCAGCAAAAATCTGACTTTTGGCAGTTCAATCAAAAATGGTGCCAACCGGTTGCAAATGCTCCCCTGAAAGGTTTGGCACTCGAAACAGAAGGCTTTTTATCACAGGACAAGAAATCAGCCCTCAAAAACTTAACCGGCAGAAAACATTTTTTCGAAAAAATCCCTAAGCCGAGGGGTCACAATTTCAGCAAAAATCTGACTTTTGGCAGTTCATTCAAAAATGGTGCCAACCGCTTGCAAATGCTCACCTGAAAGCTTTGGCGATGGAAACAGAAGGCTTTTTATCACAGGACAAGAAATCAGCCCTCAAAAACTTAACCGGCAGAAAATATTTTTTTGAAAAAATCCCTAAGCCCCGGGGTCACAATTTCAGCAAAAATCTGACTTTTGGCAATTCACTCAAAAATGGTGCCAAAAGCTTGAAAATGCTCCCCTGAAAGGTTTGGCACTCGAAACAGAAGGCTTTTTATCACAGGACAAGAAATCAGCCCTCAAAAACTTAACCGGCAGAAAATATTTTTTTGAAAAAATCCCTAAGCCCCGGGGTCACAATTTCAGAAAAAATCTGACTTTTGGCAGTTCACTCAAAAATGGTGCCAAAAGCTTGAAAATGCTCACCTGAAAGCTTTGGCGATGGAAACAGAAGGCTTTTTATCACAGGACAAGAAATCAGCCCTCAAAATCTTAACCGGCAGAAAATATTTTTTTTGAAAAAATCCCTAAGCCCCGGGGTCACAATTTCAGCAAAAATCTGACTTTTGGCAATTCACTCAAAAATGGTGCCAAAAGCTTGAAAATGCTCACCTGAAAGCTTTGGCGATGGAAACAGAAGGCTTTTTATCACAGGACAAGAAATCAGCCCTCAAAAACTTAACCGGCAGAAAATATTTTTTTGAAAAAATCCCTAAGCCCCGGGGTCACAATTTCAGAAAAAATCTGACTTTTGGCAGTTCACTCAAAAATGGTGCCAACCGCTTGCAAATGCTCACCTGAAAGCTTTGGCGATGGAAACAGAAGGCTTTTTATCACAGGACAAGAAATCAGCCCTCAAAAACTTAACCGGTAGAAAATATTTTTTTGAAAAAATCCCTAAGCCCCGGGGTCACAATTTCAGCAAAAATCTGACTTTTGGCAGTTCACTCAAAAATGGTGCCAACCGGTTGCAAATGCTCCCCTGAAAGGTTTGGCACGCGAAACAGAAGGCTTTTTATCACAGGACAAGAAATCAGCCCTCAAAAACTTAACCGGCAGAAAATATTTTTTTGAAAAAATCCCTAAGCCCCGGGGTCACAATTTCAGCAAAAATCTGACTTTTGGCAGTTCACTCAAAAATGGTGCCAACCGCTTGCAAATACTCACCTGAAAGCTTTGGCGATGGAAACAGAAGGCTTTTTATCACAGGACAAGAAATCAGCCCTCAAAAACTTAACCGGCAGAAAATATTTTTTTGAAAAAATCCCTAAGCCCCGGGGTCACAATTTCAGTAAAAATCTGACTTTTGGCAGTTCACTCAAAAATGGTGCCAACCGCTTGCAAATGCTCACCTGAAAGCTTTGGCGATGGAAACAGAAGGCTTTTTATCACAGGACAAGAAATCAGCCCTCAAAAACTTAACCGGCAGAAAATATTTTTTTGAAAAAATCCCTAAGCCGCGGGGTCACAATTTCAGCAAAAATCTGACTTTTGGCAGTTCACTCAAAAATGGTGCCAACCGCTTGCAAATGCTCACCTGAAAGGTTTGGCGATAGAAACAGAAGGCTTTTTATCACAGGACAAGAAATCAGCCCTCAAAAACTTAACCGGCAGAAAATATCTTTTTGAAAAAATCCCTAAGCCCCGGGGTCACAATTTCAGAAAAAATCTGACTTTTGGCAGTTCACTCAAAAATGGTGCCAACCGCTTGCAAATGCTCACCTGAAAGCTTTGGCGATGGAAACAGAAGGCTTTTTATCACAGGACAAGAAATCAGCCCTCAAAAACTTAACCGGCAGAAAATATTTTTTTTAAAAAATCCCTAAGCCCCGGGGTCACAATTTCAGCAAAAATCTGACTTTTGGCAGTTCACTCAAAAATGGTGCCAACCGCTTGCAAATGCTCCCCTGAAAGGTTTGGCGATGGAAACAGAAGGCTTTTTATCACAGGACAAGAAATCAGCCCTCAAAAACTTAACCGGCAGAAAATATTTTTTTTAAAAAATCCCTAAGCCCCGGGGTCACAATTTCAGCAAAAATCTGACTTTTGGCAGTTCACTCAAAAATGGTGCCAACCGCTTGCAAATGCTCACCTGAAAGCTTTGGCGATGGAAACAGAAGGCTTTTTATCACAGGACAAGAAATCAGCCCTCAAAAACTTAACCGGCAGAAAATATTTTTTTGAAAAAATCCCTAAGCCCCGGGGTCACAATTTCAGTAAAAATCTGACTTTTGGCAGTTCACTCAAAAATGGTGCCAACCGCTTGCAAATGCTCACCTGAAAGCTTTGGCGATGGAAACAGAAGGCTTTTTATCACAGGACAAGAAATCAGCCCTCAAAAACTTAACCGGCAGAAAATATTTTTTTGAAAAAATCCCTAAGCCGCGGGGTCACAATTTCAGCAAAAATCTGACTTTTGGCAGTTCACTCAAAAATGGTGCCAACCGCTTGCAAATGCTCACCTGAAAGGTTTGGCGATAGAAACAGAAGGCTTTTTATCACAGGACAAGAAATCAGCCCTCAAAAACTTAACCGGCAGAAAATATCTTTTTGAAAAAATCCCTAAGCCCCGGGGTCACAATTTCAGAAAAAATCTGACTTTTGGCAGTTCACTCAAAAATGGTGCCAACCGCTTGCAAATGCTCACCTGAAAGCTTTGGCGATGGAAACAGAAGGCTTTTTATCACAGGACAAGAAATCAGCCCTCAAAAACTTAACCGGCAGAAAATATTTTTTTTAAAAAATCCCTAAGCCCCGGGGTCACAATTTCAGCAAAAATCTGACTTTTGGCAGTTCACTCAAAAATGGTGCCAACCGCTTGCAAATGCTCCCCTGAAAGGTTTGGCGATGGAAACAGAAGGCTTTTTATCACAGGACAAGAAATCAGCCCTCAAAAACTTAACCGGCAGAAAATATTTTTTTGAAAAAATCCCTAAGCCCCGGGGTCACAATTTCAGCAAAAATCTGACTTTTGGCAGTTCACTCAAAAATGGTGCCAACCGCTTGCAAATGCTCACCTGAAAGATTTGGCGATGGAAACAGAAGGCTTTTTATCACAGGACAAGAAATCAGCCCTCAAAAACTTAACCGGCAGAAAATATTTTTTTGAAAAAATCCCTAAGCCCCGGGGTCTCAATTTCAGCAAAAATCTGACTTTTGGCAGTTCACTCAAAAATGGTGCCAACCGGTTGCAAATGCTCCCCTGGAAGGTTTGGCACGCGAAACAGAAGGCTTTTTATCACAGGACAAGAAATCAGCCCTCAAAAACTTAACCGGTAGAAAATATTTTTTTGAAAAAATCCCTAAGCCCCGGGGTCACAATTTCAGCAAAAATCTGACTTTTGGCAATTCACTCAAAAATGGTGCCAAAAGCTTGAAAATGCTCCCCTGAAAGGTTTGGCACTCGAAACAGAAGGCTTTTTATCACAGGACAAGAAATCAGCCCTCAAAAACTTAACCGGCAGAAAATATTTTTTTGAAAAAATCCCTAAGCCCCGGGGTCACAATTTCAGCAAAAATCTGACTTTTGGCAATTCACTCAAAAATGGTGCCAAAAGCTTGAAAATGCTCCCCTGAAAGGTTTGGCACTCGAAACAGAAGGCTTTTTATCACAGGACAAGAAATCAGCCCTCAAAAACTTAACCGGCAGAAAATATTTTTTTGAAAAAATCCCTAAGCCCCGGGGTCACAATTTCAGAAAAAATCTGACTTTTGGCAGTTCACTCAAAAATGGTGCCAACCGCTTGCAAATGCTCACCTGAAAGCTTTGGCGATGGAAACAGAAGGCTTTTTATCACAGGACAAGAAATCAGCCCTCAAAAACTTAACCGGCAGAAAATATTTTTTTGAAAAAATCCCTAAGCCCCGGGGTCACAATTTCAGCAAAAATCTGACTTTTGGCAATTCACTCAAAAATGGTGCCAACCGCTTGCAAATGCTCACCTGAAAGCTTTGGCGATAGAAACAGAAGGCTTTTTATCACAGGACAAGAAATCAGCCCTCAAAAACTTAACCGGCAGAAAATATCTTTTTGAAAAAATCCCTAAGCCCCGGGGTCACAATTTCAGAAAAAATCTGACTTTTGGCAGTTCACTCAAAAATGGTGCCAACCGCTTGCAAATGCTCACCTGAAAGCTTTGGCGATGGAAACAGAAGGCTTTTTATCACAGGACAAGAAATCAGCCCTCAAAAACTTAACCGGCAGAAAATATTTTTTTGAAAAAATCCCTAAGCCCCGGGGTCACAATTTCAGAAAAAATCTGACTTTTGGCAGTTCACTCAAAAATGGTGCCAACCGGTTGCAAATGCTCCCCTGAAAGGTTTGGCACGCGAAACAGAAGGCTTTTTATCACAGGACAAGAAATCAGCCCTCAAAAACTTAACCGGCAGAAAATATTTTTTTGAAAAAATCCCTAAGCCCCGGGGTCACAATTTCAGAAAAAATCTGACTTTAGGCAGTTCACTCAAAAATGGTGCCAACCGCTTGCAAATGCTCCCCTGAAAGGTTTGGCACTCGAAACAGAAGGCTTTTTATCACAGGACAAGAAATCAGCCCTCAAAAACTTAACCGGTAGAAAATATTTTTTTGAAAGAATCCCTAACCCCCGGGGTCACAATTTCAGAAAAAATCTGACTTTTCGCAGTTCACTCAAAAATGGTGCCAACCGGTTGCAAATGCTCCCCTGAAAGGTTTGGCACGCGAAACAGAAGGCTTTTTATCACAGGACAAGAAATCAGCCCTCAAAAACTTAACCGGCAGAAAATATTTTTTTGAAAAAATCCCTAAGCCCCGGGGTCACAATTTCAGCAAAAATCTGACTTTTGGCAGTTCACTCAAAAATGGTGCCAACCGCTTGCAAATGCTCACCTGAAAGCTTTGGCGATGGAAACAGAAGGCTTTTTATCACAGGACAAGAAATCAGCCCTCAAAAACTTAACCGGCAGAAAATATTTTTTTGAAAAAATCCCTAAGACCCGGGGTCACAATTTCAGAAAAAATCTGACTTTTGGCAGTTCACTCCAAAAATGGTGCCAACCGCTTGCAAATGCTCCCCTGAAAGGTTTGGCGATGGAAACAGAAGGCTTTTTATCACAGGACAAGAAATCAGCCCTCAAAAACTTAACCGGCAGAAAATATTTTTTTTAAAAAATCCCTAAGCCCCGGGGTCACAATTTCAGCAAAAATCTGACTTTTGGCAATTCACTCAAAAATGGTGCCAACCGGTTGCAAATGCTCCCCTGAAAGGTTTGGCACGCGAAACAGAAGGCTTTTTATCACAGGACAAGAAATCAGCCCTCAAAAACTTAACCGGCAGAAAATATTTTTTTGAAAAAATCCCTAAGCCCCGGGGTCACAATTTCAGCAAAAATCTGACTTTTGGCAGTTCACTCAAAAATGGTGCCAAAAGCTTGAAAATGCTCCCCTGAAAGGTTTGGCACTCGAAACAGAAGGCTTTTTATCACAGGACAAGAAATCAGCCCTCAAAAACTTAACCGGCAGAAAATATTTTTTTGAAAAAATCCCTAAGCCCCGGGGTCACAATTTCAGAAAAAATCTGACTTTTGGCAGTTCACTCAAAAATGGTGCCAACCGCTTGCAAATGCTCACCTGAAAGCTTTGGCGATGGAAACAGAAGGCTTTTTATCACAGGACAAGAAATCAGCCCTCAAAAACTTAACCGGCAGAAAATATTTTTTTGAAAAAATCCCTAAGCCCCGGGGTCACAATTTCAGCAAAAATCTGACTTTTGGCATTTCACTCAAAAATAGTGCCAAAAGCTTGAAAATGCTCCCCTGAAAGCTTTGGCGATGGAAACAGAAGGCTTTTTATCACAGGACAAGAAATCAGCCCTCAAAAACTTAACCGGCAGAAAATATTTTTTTGAAAAAATCCCTAAGCCCCGGGGTCAAAGTTTGTGAAAAAATCTGACTTTTGGCAGTTCACTCAAAAATGGTGCCAAAAGCTTGAAAATGCTCCCCTGAAAGGTTTGGCACTCGAAACAGAAGGCTTTTTATCACAGGACAAGAAATCAGCCCTCAAAAACTTAACCGGCAGAAAATATTTTTTTGAAAAAATCCCTAAGCCCCGGGGTCACAATTTCAGAAAAAATCTGACTTTTGGCAGTTCACTCAAAAATGGTGCCAATCGCTTGCAAATGCTCACCTGAAAGCTTTGGCGATGGAAACAGAAGGCTTTTTATCACAGGACAAGAAATCAGCCCTCAAAAACTTAACCGGCAGAAAATATTTTTTTTAAAAAATCCCTAAGCCCCGGGGTCACAATTTCAGCAAAAATCTGACTTTTGGCAGTTCACTCAAAAATGGTGCCAACCGCTTGCAAAAGCTCCCCTGAAAGGTTTGGCGATGCAAACAGAAGGCTTTTTATCACAGGACAAGAAATCAGCCCTCAAAAACTTAACCGGCAGAAAATATTTTTTTGAAAAAATCCCTAAGCCCCGGGGTCACAATTTCAGCAAAAAACTGACTTTTGGCAGTTCACTCAAAAATGGTGCCAACCGCTTGCAAATGCTCACCTGAAAGCTTTGGCGATGGAAACAGAAGGCTTTTTATCACAGGACAAGAAATCAGCCCTCAAAAACTTAACCGGCAGAAAATATTTTTTTGAAAAAATCCCTAAGCCCCGGGGTCACAATTTCAGAAAAAATCTGACTTTTGGCAGTTCACTCAAAAATGGTGCCAACCGCTTGCAAATGCTCAGCTGAAAGCTTTGGCGATGGAAACAGAAGGCTTTTTATCACAGGACAAGAAATCAGCCCTCAAAAACTTAACCGGCAGAAAATATTTTTTTGAAAAAATACTTAAGCCCCAGGGTTACAATTTCAGAAAAAATCTGACTTTTGGCAGTTCACTCAAAAATGGTGCCAACCGGTTGCAAATGCTCCCCTGAAAGGTTTGGCACGCGAAACAGAAGGCTTTTTATCACAGGACAAGAAACCAGCCCTCAAAAACTTAACCGGCAGAAAATATTTTTTTGAAAAAATCCCTAAGCCCCGGGGTCACAATTTCAAAAAAAAATCTGACTTTAGGCAGTTCACTCAAAAATGGTGCCAACCGCTTGCAAATGCTCCCCTGAAAGGTTTGGCACTCGAAACAGAAGGCTTTTTATCACAGGACAAGAAATCAGCCCTCAAAAACTTAACCGGTAGAAAATATTTTTTTGAAAGAATCCCTAAGCCCCGGGGTCACAATTTCAGCAAAAATCTGACTTTTGGCAATTCACTCAAAAATGGTGCCAACCGGTTGCAAATGCTCCCCTGAAAGGTTTGGCACGCGAAACAGAAGGCTTTTTATCACAGGACAAGAAATCAGCCCTCAAAAACTTAACCGGCAGAAAATATTTTTTTGAAAAAATCCCTAAGCCCCGGGGTCACAATTTCAGCAAAAATCTGACTTTTGGCAGTTCACTCAAAAATGGTGCCAAAAGCTTGAAAATGCTCCCCTGAAAGGTTTGGCACTCGAAACAGAAGGCTTTTTATCACAGGACAAGAAATCAGCCCTCAAAAACTTAACCGGCAGAAAATATTTTTTTGAAAAAATCCCTAAGCCCCGGGGTCACAATTTCAGCAAAAATCTGACTTTTGGCAGTTCACTCAAAAATGGTGCCAACCGCTTGCAAATGCTCACCTGAAAGCTTTGGCGATGGAAACAGAAGGCTTCTTATCACAGGACAAGAAATCAGCCCTCAAAAACTTAACCGGCAGAAAATATTTTTTTGAAAAAATCCCTAAGCCCCGGGGTCACAATTTCAGCAAAAATCTGACTTTTGGCAATTCACTCAAAAATGGTGCCGAAAGGTTGAATATGCTCACCTGAAATCTTTGGCGATGGAAACAGAAGGCTTTTTATCACAGGACAAGAAATCAGCCCTCAAAATCTTAACCGGCAGAAAATATTTTTTTTGAAAAAATCCCTAAGCCCCGGGGTCACAATTTCAGCAAAAATCTGACTTTTGGCAATTCACTCAAAAATGGTGCCAAAAGCTTGAAAATGCTCACCTGAAAGCTTTGGCGATGGAAACAGAAGGCTTTTTATCACAGGACAAGAAATCAGCCCTCAAAAACTTAACCGGCAGAAAATATTTTTTTGAAAAAATCCCTAAGCCCCGGGGTCACAATTTCAGCAAAAATCTGACTTTTGGCAATTCACTCAAAAATGGTGCCAACCGGTTGCAAATGCTCCCCTGAAAGGTTTGGCACGCGAAACAGAAGGCTTTTTATCACAGGACAAGAAATCAGCCCTCAAAAACTTAACCGGCAGAAAATATTTTTTTGAAAAAATCCCTAAGCCCCGGGGTCACAATTTCAGCAAAAATCTGACTTTTGGCAGTTCACTCAAAAATGGTGCCAAAAGCTTGAAAATGCTCCCCTGAAAGGTTTGGCACTCGAAACAGAAGGCTTTTTATCACAGGACAAGAAATCAGCCCTCAAAAACTTAACCGGCAGAAAATATTTTTTTGAAAAAATCCCTAAGCCCCGGGGTCACAATTTCAGCAAAAATCTGACTTTTGGCAGTTCACTCAAAAATGGTGCCAACCGCTTGCAAATGCTCACCTGAAAGCTTTGGCGATGGAAACAGAAGGCTTTTTATCACAGGACAAGAAATCAGCCCTCAAAAACTTAACCGGCAGAAAATATTTTTTTGAAAAAATCCCTAAGCCCCGGGGTCACAATTTCAGCAAAAATCTGACTTTTGGCATTTCACTCAAAAATAGTGCCAAAAGCTTGAAAATGCTCCCCTGAAAGCTTTGGCGATGGAAACAGAAGGCTTTTTATCACAGGACAAGAAATCAGCCCTCAAAAACTTAACCGGCAGAAAATATTTTTTTGAAAAAATCCCTAAGCCCCGGGGTCAAAGTTTGTGAAAAAATCTGACTTTTGGCAGTTCACTCAAAAATGGTGCCAAAAGCTTGAAAATGCTCCCCTGAAAGGTTTGGCACTCGAAACAGAAGGCTTTTTATCACAGGACAAGAAATCAGCCCTCAAAAACTTAACCGGCAGAAAATATTTTTTCGAAAAAATCCCTAAGCCGAGGGGTCACAATTTCAGCAAAAATCTGACTTTTGGCAGTTCACTCAAAAATGGTGCCAATCGCTTGCAAATGCTCACCTGAAAGCTTTGGCGATGGAAACAGAAGGCTTTTTATCACAGGACAAGAAATCAGCCCTCAAAAACTTAACCGGCAGAAAATATTTTTTTTAAAAAATCCCTAAGCCCCGGGGTCACAATTTCAGCAAAAATCTGACTTTTGGCAGTTCACTCAAAAATGGTGCCAACCGCTTGCAAAAGCTCCCCTGAAAGGTTTGGCGATGCAAACAGAAGGCTTTTTATCACAGGACAAGAAATCAGCCCTCAAAAACTTAACCGGCAGAAAATATTTTTTTGAAAAAATCCCTAAGCCCCGGGGTCACAATTTCAGCATAAAACTGACTTTTGGCAGTTCACTCAAAAATGGTGCCAACCGCTTGCAAATGCTCACCTGAAAGCTTTGGCGATGGAAACAGAAGGCTTTTTATCACAGGACAAGAAATCAGCCCTCAACAACTTAACCGTCAGAAAATATTTTTTTGAAAAAATCCCTAAGCCCCTTGGTCACAATTTCAGAAAAAATCTGACTTTTGGCAGTTCACTCAAAAATGGTGCCAACCGCTTGCAAATGCTCACCTGAAAGCTTTGGCGATGGAAACAGAAGGCTTTTTATCACAGGACAAGAAATCAGCCCTCAAAAACTTAACCGGCAGAAAATATTTTTTTGAAAAAATCCCTAAGCCCCGGGGTCACAATTTCAGAAAAAATCTGACTTTTGGCAGTTCACTCAAAAATGGTGCCAACCGCTTGCAAATGCTCAGCTGAAAGCTTTGGCGATGGAAACAGAAGGCTTTTTATCACAGGACAAGAAATCAGCCCTCAAAAACTTAACCGGCAGAAAATATTTTTTTGAAAAAATACTTAAGCCCCAGGGTTACAATTTCAGAAAAAATCTGACTTTTGGCAGTTCACTCAAAAATGGTGCCAACCGGTTGCAAATGCTCCCCTGAAAGGTTTGGCACGCGAAACAGAAGGCTTTTTATCACAGGACAAGAAATCAGCCCTCAAAAACTTAACCGGCAGAAAATATTTTTTTGAAAAAATCCCTAAGCCCCGGGGTCACAATTTCAAAAAAAAATCTGACTTTAGGCAGTTCACTCAAAAATGGTGCCAACCGCTTGCAAATGCTCCCCTGAAAGGTTTGGCACTCGAAACAGAAGGCTTTTTATCACAGGACAAGAAATCAGCCCTCAAAAACTTAACCGGTAGAAAATATTTTTTTGAAAGAATCCCTAAGCCCCGGGGTCACAATTTCAGCAAAAATCTGACTTTTGGCAATTCACTCAAAAATGGTGCCAACCGGTTGCAAATGCTCCCCTGAAAGGTTTGGCACGCGAAACAGAAGGCTTTTTATCACAGGACAAGAAATCAGCCCTCAAAAACTTAACCGGCAGAAAATATTTTTTTGAAAAAATCCCTAAGCCCCGGGGGCACAATTTCAGCAAAAATCTGACTTTTGGCAGTTCACTCAAAAATGGTGCCAAAAGCTTGAAAATGCTCCCCTGAAAGGTTTGGCACTCGAAACAGAAGGCTTTTTATCACAGGACAAGAAATCAGCCCTCAAAAACTTAACCGGCAGAAAATATTTTTTTGAAAAAATCCCTAAGCCCCGGGGTCACAATTTCAGCAAAAATCTGACTTTTGGCAGTTCACTCAAAAATGGTGCCAACCGCTTGCAAATGCTCACCTGAAAGCTTTGGCGATGGAAACAGAAGGCTTTTTATCACAGGACAAGAAATCAGCCCTCAAAAACTTAACCGGCAGAAAATATTTTTTTGAAAAAATCCCTAAGCCCCGGGGTCACAATTTCAGCAAAAATCTGACTTTTGGCAGTTCACTCAAAAATGGTGCCAACCACTTGCAAATGCTCCCCTGAAAGCTTTGGCACTCGAAACAGAAGGCTTTTTATCACTGGACAAGAAATCAGCCCTCAAAAACTTAAGCGGCAGAAAATATTTTTTTGAAAAAATCCCTAAGCCCCGGGGTCACAATTTCAGCAAAAATCTGACTTTTGGCAGTTCACTCAAAAATGGTGCCAACCGGTTGCAAATGCTCCCCTGAAAGGTTTGGCACTCGAAACAGAAGGCTTTTTATCACAGGACAAGAAATCAGCCCTCAAAAACTTAACCGGCAGAAAACATTTTTTCGAAAAAATCCCTAAGCCGAGGGGTCACAATTTCAGCAAAAATCTGACTTTTGGCAGTTCACTCAAAAATGGTGCCAACCGCTTGCAAATGCTCACCTGAAAGCTTTGGCGATGGAAACAGAAGGCTTTTTATCACAGGACAAGAAATCAGCCCTCAAAAACTTAACCGGCAGAAAATATTTTTTTGAAAAAATCCCTAAGCCCCGGGGTCACAATTTCAGCAAAAATCTGACTTTTGGCAGTTCAATCAAAAATGGTGCCAACCGGTTGCAAATGCTCCCCTGAAAGGTTTGGCACTCGAAACAGAAGGCTTTTTATCACAGGACAAGAAATCAGCCCTCAAAAACTTAACCGGCAGAAAACATTTTTTCGAAAAAATCCCTAAGCCGAGGGGTCACAATTTCAGCAAAAATCTGACTTTTGGCAGTTCATTCAAAAATGGTGCCAACCGCTTGCAAATGCTCACCTGAAAGCTTTGGCGATGGAAACAGAAGGCTTTTTATCACAGGACAAGAAATCAGCCCTCAAAAACTTAACCGGCAGAAAATATTTTTTTGAAAAAATCCCTAAGCCCCGGGGTCACAATTTCAGCAAAAATCTGACTTTTGGCAATTCACTCAAAAATGGTGCCAAAAGCTTGAAAATGCTCCCCTGAAAGGTTTGGCACTCGAAACAGAAGGCTTTTTATCACAGGACAAGAAATCAGCCCTCAAAAACTTAACCGGCAGAAAATATTTTTTTGAAAAAATCCCTAAGCCCCGGGGTCACAATTTCAGAAAAAATCTGACTTTTGGCAGTTCACTCAAAAATGGTGCCAAAAGCTTGAAAATGCTCACCTGAAAGCTTTGGCGATGGAAACAGAAGGCTTTTTATCACAGGACAAGAAATCAGCCCTCAAAATCTTAACCGGCAGAAAATATTTTTTTTGAAAAAATCCCTAAGCCCCGGGGTCACAATTTCAGCAAAAATCTGACTTTTGGCAATTCACTCAAAAATGGTGCCAAAAGCTTGAAAATGCTCACCTGAAAGCTTTGGCGATGGAAACAGAAGGCTTTTTATCACAGGACAAGAAATCAGCCCTCAAAAACTTAACCGGCAGAAAATATTTTTTTGAAAAAATCCCTAAGCCCCGGGGTCACAATTTCAGAAAAAATCTGACTTTTGGCAGTTCACTCAAAAATGGTGCCAACCGCTTGCAAATGCTCACCTGAAAGCTTTGGCGATGGAAACAGAAGGCTTTTTATCACAGGACAAGAAATCAGCCCTCAAAAACTTAACCGGTAGAAAATATTTTTTTGAAAAAATCCCTAAGCCCCGGGGTCACAATTTCAGCAAAAATCTGACTTTTGGCAGTTCACTCAAAAATGGTGCCAACCGGTTGCAAATGCTCCCCTGAAAGGTTTGGCACGCGAAACAGAAGGCTTTTTATCACAGGACAAGAAATCAGCCCTCAAAAACTTAACCGGCAGAAAATATTTTTTTGAAAAAATCCCTAAGCCCCGGGGTCACAATTTCAGCAAAAATCTGACTTTTGGCAGTTCACTCAAAAATGGTGCCAACCGCTTGCAAATACTCACCTGAAAGCTTTGGCGATGGAAACAGAAGGCTTTTTATCACAGGACAAGAAATCAGCCCTCAAAAACTTAACCGGCAGAAAATATTTTTTTGAAAAAATCCCTAAGCCCCGGGGTCACAATTTCAGTAAAAATCTGACTTTTGGCAGTTCACTCAAAAATGGTGCCAACCGCTTGCAAATGCTCACCTGAAAGCTTTGGCGATGGAAACAGAAGGCTTTTTATCACAGGACAAGAAATCAGCCCTCAAAAACTTAACCGGCAGAAAATATTTTTTTGAAAAAATCCCTAAGCCGCGGGGTCACAATTTCAGCAAAAATCTGACTTTTGGCAGTTCACTCAAAAATGGTGCCAACCGCTTGCAAATGCTCACCTGAAAGGTTTGGCGATAGAAACAGAAGGCTTTTTATCACAGGACAAGAAATCAGCCCTCAAAAACTTAACCGGCAGAAAATATCTTTTTGAAAAAATCCCTAAGCCCCGGGGTCACAATTTCAGAAAAAATCTGACTTTTGGCAGTTCACTCAAAAATGGTGCCAACCGCTTGCAAATGCTCACCTGAAAGCTTTGGCGATGGAAACAGAAGGCTTTTTATCACAGGACAAGAAATCAGCCCTCAAAAACTTAACCGGCAGAAAATATTTTTTTTAAAAAATCCCTAAGCCCCGGGGTCACAATTTCAGCAAAAATCTGACTTTTGGCAGTTCACTCAAAAATGGTGCCAACCGCTTGCAAATGCTCCCCTGAAAGGTTTGGCGATGGAAACAGAAGGCTTTTTATCACAGGACAAGAAATCAGCCCTCAAAAACTTAACCGGCAGAAAATATTTTTTTTAAAAAATCCCTAAGCCCCGGGGTCACAATTTCAGCAAAAATCTGACTTTTGGCAGTTCACTCAAAAATGGTGCCAACCGCTTGCAAATGCTCACCTGAAAGCTTTGGCGATGGAAACAGAAGGCTTTTTATCACAGGACAAGAAATCAGCCCTCAAAAACTTAACCGGCAGAAAATATTTTTTTGAAAAAATCCCTAAGCCCCGGGGTCACAATTTCAGTAAAAATCTGACTTTTGGCAGTTCACTCAAAAATGGTGCCAACCGCTTGCAAATGCTCACCTGAAAGCTTTGGCGATGGAAACAGAAGGCTTTTTATCACAGGACAAGAAATCAGCCCTCAAAAACTTAACCGGCAGAAAATATTTTTTTGAAAAAATCCCTAAGCCGCGGGGTCACAATTTCAGCAAAAATCTGACTTTTGGCAGTTCACTCAAAAATGGTGCCAACCGCTTGCAAATGCTCACCTGAAAGGTTTGGCGATAGAAACAGAAGGCTTTTTATCACAGGACAAGAAATCAGCCCTCAAAAACTTAACCGGCAGAAAATATCTTTTTGAAAAAATCCCTAAGCCCCGGGGTCACAATTTCAGAAAAAATCTGACTTTTGGCAGTTCACTCAAAAATGGTGCCAACCGCTTGCAAATGCTCACCTGAAAGCTTTGGCGATGGAAACAGAAGGCTTTTTATCACAGGACAATAAATCAGCCCTCAAAAACTTAACCGGCAGAAAATATTTTTTTGAAAAAATCCCTAAGCCCCGGGGTCACAATTTCAGCAAAAATCTGACTTTTGGCAGTTCACTCAAAAATGGTGCCAAAAGCTTGAAAATGCTCCCCTGAAAGGTTTGGCACTCGAAACAGAAGGCTTTTTATCACAGGACAAGAAATCAGCCCTCAAAAACTTAACCGGCAGAAAATATTTTTTTGAAAAAATCCCTAAGCCCCGGGGTCACAATTTCAGCAAAAATCTGACTTTTGGCAGTTCACTCAAAAATGGTGCCAACCGCTTGCAAATGCTCACCTGAAAGCTTTGGCGATGGAAACAGAAGGCTTTTTATCACAGGACAAGAAATCAGCCCTCAAAAACTTAACCGGCAGAAAATATTTTTTTGAAAAAATCCCTAAGCCCCGGGGTCACAATTTCAGCAAAAATCTGACTTTTGGCATTTCACTCAAAAATAGTGCCAAAAGCTTGAAAATGCTCCCCTGAAAGCTTTGGCGATGGAAACAGAAGGCTTTTTATCACAGGACAAGAAATCAGCCCTCAAAAACTTAACCGGCAGAAAATATTTTTTTGAAAAAATCCCTAAGCCCCGGGGTCAAAGTTTGTGAAAAAATCTGACTTTTGGCAGTTCACTCAAAAATGGTGCCAAAAGCTTGAAAATGCTCCCCTGAAAGGTTTGGCACTCGAAACAGAAGGCTTTTTATCACAGGACAAGAAATCAGCCCTCAAAAACTTAACCGGCAGAAAATATTTTTTTGAAAAAATCCCTAAGCCCCGGGGTCACAATTTCAGAAAAAATCTGACTTTTGGCAGTTCACTCAAAAATGGTGCCAATCGCTTGCAAATGCTCACCTGAAAGCTTTGGCGATGGAAACAGAAGGCTTTTTATCACAGGACAAGAAATCAGCCCTCAAAAACTTAACCGGCAGAAAATATTTTTTTGAAAAAATCCCTAAGCCCCGGGGTCACAATTTCAGCAAAAATCTGACTTTTGGCAGTTCACTCAAAAATGGTGCTAACCGCTTGCAAATGCTCCCCTGAAAGGTTTGGCACTCGAAACAGAAGGCTTTTTATCACAGGACAAGAAATCAGCCCTCAAAAACTTAACCGGCAGAAAATATTTTTTTGAAAAAATCCCTAAGCCCCGGGGTCACAATTTCAGCAAAAATCTGACTTTTGGCAATTCACTCAAAAATGGTGCCAAAAGCTTGAAAATGCTCCCCTGAAAGGTTTGGCACTCGAAACAGAAGGCTTTTTATCACAGGACAAGAAATCAGCCCTCAAAAACTTAACCGGCAGAAAATATTTTTTTGAAAAAATCCCTAAGCCCCGGGGTCACAATTTCAGAAAAAATCTGACTTTTGGCAGTTCACTCAAAAATGGTGCCAACCGCTTGCAAATGCTCACCTGAAAGCTTTGGCGATGGAAACAGAAGGCTTTTTATCACAGGACAAGAAATCAGCCCTCAAAAACTTAACCGGCAGAAAATATTTTTTTGAAAAAATCCCTAAGCCCCGGGGTCACAATTTCAGCAAAAATCTGACTTTTGGCAATTCACTCAAAAATGGTGCCAACCGCTTGCAAATGCTCACCTGAAAGCTTTGGCGATAGAAACAGAAGGCTTTTTATCACAGGACAAGAAATCAGCCCTCAAAAACTTAACCGGCAGAAAATATCTTTTTGAAAAAATCCCTAAGCCCCGGGGTCACAATTTCAGAAAAAATCTGACTTTTGGCAGTTCACTCAAAAATGGTGCCAACCGCTTGCAAATGCTCACCTGAAAGCTTTGGCGATGGAAACAGAAGGCTTTTTATCACAGGACAAGAAATCAGCCCTCAAAAACTTAACCGGCAGAAAATATTTTTTTGAAAAAATCCCTAAGCCCCGGGGTCACAATTTCAGAAAAAATCTGACTTTTGGCAGTTCACTCAAAAATGGTGCCAACCGGTTGCAAATGCTCCCCTGAAAGGTTTGGCACACGAAACAGAAGGCTTTTTATCACAGGACAAGAAATCAGCCCTCAAAAACTTAACCGGCAGAAAATATTTTCTTGAAAAAATCCCTAAGCCCCGGGGTCACAATTTCAGAAAAAATCTGACTTTAGGCAGTTCACTCAAAAATGGTGCCAACCGCTTGCAAATGCTCCCCTGAAAGGTTTGGCACTCGAAACAGAAGGCTTTTTATCACAGGACAAGAAATCAGCCCTCAAAAACTTAACCGGTAGAAAATATTTTTTTGAAAGAATCCCTAACCCCCGGGGTCACAATTTCAGAAAAAATCTGACTTTTGGCAGTTCACTCAAAAATGGTGCCAACCGGTTGCAAATGCTCCCCTGAAAGGTTTGGCACGCGAAACAGAAGGCTTTTTATCACAGGACAAGAAATCAGCCCTCAAAAACTTAACCGGCAGAAAATATTTTTTTGAAAAAATCCCTAAGCCCCGGGGTCACAATTTCAGCAAAAATCTGACTTTTGGCAGTTCACTCAAAAATGGTGCCAACCGCTTGCAAATGCTCACCTGAAAGCTTTGGCGATGGAAACAGAAGGCTTTTTATCACAGGACAAGAAATCAGCCCTCAAAAACTTAACCGGCAGAAAATATTTTTTTGAAAAAATCCCTAAGCCCCGGGGTCACAATTTCAGAAAAAATCTGACTTTTGGCAGTTCACTCCAAAAATGGTGCCAACCGCTTGCAAATGCTCCCCTGAAAGGTTTGGCGATGGAAACAGAAGGCTTTTTATCACAGGACAAGAAATCAGCCCTCAAAAACTTAACCGGCAGAAAATATTTTTTTTAAAAAATCCCTAAGCCCCGGGGTCACAATTTCAGCAAAAATCTGACTTTTGGCAATTCACTCAAAAATTGTGCCAAAAGCTTGAAAATGCTCCCTTGAAAGCTTTGGCGATGGAAACAGAAGGCTTTTTATCACAGGACAAGAAATCAGCCCTCAAAAACTTAACCGGCAGAAAATATTTTTTTGAAAAAATCCCTAAGCCCCGGGGTCACAATTTCAGCAAAAATCTGACTTTTCGCAGTTCACTCAAAAATGGTGCCAACCGCTTGCAAATGCTCACCTGAAAGCTTTGGCGATGGAAACAGAAGGCTTTTTATCACAGGACAAGAAATCAGCCCTCAAAAACTTAACCGGCAGAAAATATTTTTTTGAAAAAATCCCTAAGCCCCGGGGTCACAATTTCAGCAAAAATCTGACTTTTGGCAATTCACTCAAAAATGGTGCCAAAAGCTTGAAAATGCTCCCCTGAAAGGTTTGGCGATGGAAACAGAAGGCTTTTTATCACAGGACAAGAAATCAGCCCTCAAAAACTTAACCGGTAGAAAATATTTTTTTGAAAAAATCCCTAAGCCCCGGGGTCACAATTTCAGCAAAAATCTGACTTTTGGCAATTCACTCAAAAATAGTGCCAAAAGCTTGAAAATGCTCCCCTGAAAGCTTTGGCGATGGAAACAGAAGGCTTTTTATCACAGGACAAGAAATCAGCCCTCAAAAACTTAACCGGCAGAAAATATTTTTTTGAAAAAATCCCTAAGCCCCGGGGTCAAAGTTTGTGAAAAAATCTGACTTTTGGCAGTTCACTCAAAAATGGTGCCAAAAGCTTGAAAATGCTCCCCTGAAAGGTTTGGCACTCGAAACAGAAGGCTTTTTATCACAGGACAAGAAATCAGCCCTCAAAAACTTAACCGGCAGAAAATATTTTTTTGAAAAAATCCCTAAGCCCCGGGGTCACAATTTCAGAAAAAATCTGACTTTTGGCAGTTCACTCAAAAATGGTGCCAACCGCTTGCAAATGCTCACCTGAAAGCTTTGGCGATGGAAACAGAAGGCTTTTTATCACAGGACAAGAAATCAGCCCTCAAAAACTTAACCGGCAGAAAATATTTTTTTTAAAAAATCCCTAAGCCCCGGGGTCACAATTTCAGCAAAAATCTGACTTTTGGCAGTTCACTCAAAAATGGTGCCAACCGCTTGCAAATGCTCCCCTGAAAGGTTTGGCGATGGAAACAGAAGGCTTTTTATCACAGGACAAGAAATCAGCCCTCAAAAACTTAACCGGCAGAAAATATTTTTTTGAAAAAATCCCTAAGCCCCGGGGTCACAATTTCAGCAAAAATCTGACTTTTGGCAGTTCACTCAAAAATGGTGCCAACCACTTGCAAATGCTCACCTGAAAGCTTTGGCGATGGAAACAGAAGGCTTTTTATCACAGGACAAGAAATCAGCCCTCAAAAACTTAACCGTCAGAAAATATTTTTTTGAAAAAATCCCTAAGCCCGGGGTCACAATTTCAGCAAAAATCTGACTTTTGGCAGTTCACTCAAAAATGGTGCCAACCGCTTGCAAATGCTCACCTGAAAGCTTTGGCGATGGAAACAGAAGGCTTTTTATCACAGGACAAGAAATCAGCCCTCAAAAACTTAACCGGCAGAAAATATTTTTTTGAAAAAATCCCTAAGCCCCGGGGTCACAATTTCAGAAAAAATCTGACTTTTGGCAGTTCACTCAAAAATGGTGCCAACCGCTTGCAAATGCTCAGCTGAAAGCTTTGGCGATGGAAACAGAAGGCTTTTTATCACAGGACAAGAAATCAGCCCTCAAAAACTTAACCGGCAGAAAATATTTTTTTGAAAAAATCCCTAAGCCCCGGGGTCACAATTTCAGAAAAAATCTGACTTTTGGCAATTCACTCAAAAATGGTGCCAACCGGTTGCAAATGCTCCCCTGAAAGGTTTGGCACGCGAAACAGAAGGCTTTTTATCACAGGACAAGAAATCAGCCCTCAAAAACTTAACCGGCAGAAAATATTTTTTTGAAAAAATCCCTAAGCCCCGGGGTCACAATTTCAGCAAAAATCTGACTTTTGGCAGTTCACTCAAAAATGGTGCCAAAAGCTTGAAAATGCTCCCCTGCAAGGTTTGGCACTCGAAACAGAAGGCTTTTTATCACAGGACAAGAAATCAGCCCTCAAAAACTTAACCGGCAGAAAACATTTTTTCGAAAAAATCCCTAAGCCGAGGGGTCACAATTTCAGCAAAAATCTGACTTTTGGCAGTTCACTCAAAAATGGTGCCAACCGCTTGCAAATGCTCACCTGAAAGCTTTGGCGATGGAAACAGAAGGCTTTTTATCACAGGACAAGAAATCAGCCCTCAAAAACTTAACCGGCAGAAAATATTTTTTTGAAAAAATCCGTAAGCCCCGGGGTCACAATTTCAGAAACAATCTGACTTTTGGCAGTTCACTCAAAAATGGTGCCAACCGGTTGCAAATGCTCCCCTGAAAGGTTTGGCACTCGAAACAGAAGGCTTTTTATCACAGGACAAGAAATCAGCCCTCAAAAACTTAACCGGCAGAAAACATTTTTTCGAAAAAATCCCTAAGCCGAGGGGTCACAATTTCAGCAAAAATCTGACTTTTGGCAGTTCATTCAAAAATGGGGCCAACCGCTTGCAAATGCTCACCTGAAAGCTTTGGCGATGGAAACAGAAGGCTTTTTATCACAGGACAAGAAATCAGCCCTCAAAAACTTAACCGGCAGAAAATATTTTTTTGAAAAAATCCCTAAGCCCCGGGGTCACAATTTCAGCAAAAATCTGACTTTTGACAATTCACTCAAAAATGGTGCCAAAAGCTTGAAAATGCTCCCCTGAAAGGTTTGGCACTCGAAACAGAAGGCTTTTTATCACAGGACAAGAAATCAGCCCTCAAAAACTTAACCGGCAGAAAATATTTTTTTGAAAAAATCCCTAAGCCCCGGGGTCACAATTTCAGAAAAAATCTGACTTTTGGCAGTTCACTCAAAAATGGTGCCAAAAGCTTGAAAATGCTCACCTGAAAGCTTTGGCGATGGAAACAGAAGGCTTTTTATCACAGGACAAGAAATCAGCCCTCAAAAACTTAACCGGCAGAAAATATTTTTTTGAAAAAATCCCTAAGCCCCGGGGTCACAATTTCAGCAAAAATCTGACTTTTGGCAGTTCACTCAAAAATGGTGCCAACCGCTTGCAAATGCTCCCCTGAAAGGTTTGGCACGCGAAACAGAAGGCTCTTTATCACAGGACAAGAAATCAGCCCTCAAAAACTTAACCGGTAGAAAATATTTTTTTGAAAAAATCCCTAAGCCCCGGGGTCACAATTTCAGCAAAAATCTGACTTTTGGCAGTTCACTCAAAAATGGTGCCAAAAGCTTGAAAATGCTCCCCTGAAAGGTTTGGCGATGGAAACAGAAGGCTTTTTATCACAGGACAAGAAATCAGCCCTCAAAAACTTAACCGGCAGAAAATATTTTTTTGAAAAAATCCCTAAGCTCCGGGGTCACAATTTCAGAAAAAATCTGACTTTTGGCAGTTCACTCAAAAATGGTGCCAACCGCTTGCAAATGCTCACCTGAAAGCTTTGGCGATGGAAACAGAAGGCTTTTTATCACAGGACAAGAAATCAGCCCTCAAAAACTTAACCGGCAGAAAATATTTTTATGAAAAAATCCCTAAGCCCCGGGGTCACAATTTCAGCAAAAATCTGACTTTTGGCAGTTCACTCAAAAATGGTGCCAACCGCATGCAAATGCTCACCTGAAAGCTTTGGCGATGGAAACAGAAGGCTTTTTATCACAGGACAAGAAATCAGCCCTCAAAAACTTAACCGGCAGAAAATATTTTTTTGAAAAAATCCCTAAGCCCCGGGGTCACAATTTCAGAAAAAATCTGACTTTTGGCAGTTCACTCAAAAATGGTGCCAACCGGTTGCAAATGCTCCCCTGAAAGGTTTGGCACGCGAAACAGAAGGCTTTTTATCACAGGACAAGAAATCAGCCCTCAAAAACTTAACCGGTAGAAAATATTTTTTTGAAAAAATCCCTAAGCCCCGGGGTCACAATTTCAGCAAAAATCTGACTTTTGGCAATTCACTCAAAAATGGTGCCAAAAGCTTGAAAATGCTCACCTGAAAGCTTTGGCGATGGAAACAGAAGGCTTTTTATCACAGGACAAGAAATCAGCCCTCAAAAACTTAACCGGCAGAAAATATTTTTTTGAAAAAATCCCTAAGCCCCGGGGTCACAATTTCAGAAAAAATCTGACTTTTGGCAGTTCACTCAAAAATGGTGCCAACCGGTTGCAAATGCTCCCCTGAATGGTTTGGCACGCGAAACAGAAGGCTTTTTATCACAGAACAAGAAATCAGCCCTCAAAAACTTAACCGGCAGAAAATATTTTTTTGAAAAAATCCCTAAGCCCCGGGGTCACAATTTCAGCAAAAATCTGACTTTTGGCAGTTCACTCAAAAATGGTGCTAACCGCTTGCAAATGCTCACCTGAAAGCTTTGGCGATGGAAACAGAAGGCTTTTTATCACAGGACAAGAAATCAGCCCTCAAAAACTTAACCGGCAGAAAATATTTTTTTGAAAAAATCCCTAAGCCCCGGGGTCACAATTTCAGCAAAAATCTGACTTTTGGCAGTTCACTCAAAAATGGTGCCAACCGCATGCAAATGCTCACCTGAAAGCTTTGGCGATGGAAACAGAAGGCTTTTTATCACAGGACAAGAAATCAGCCCTCAAAAACTTAACCGGCAGAAAATATTTTTTTGAAAAAATCCCTAAGCTCCGGGGTCACAATTTCAGAAAAAATCTGACTTTTGGCAGTTCACTCAAAAATGGTGCCAATCGCTTGCAAATGCTCACCTGAAAGCTTTGGCGATGGAAACAGAAGGCTTTTTATCACAGGACAAGAAATCAGCCCTCAAAAACTTAACCGGCAGAAAATATTTTTTTGAAAAAATCCCTAAGCCCCGGGGTCACAATTTCAGCAAAAATCTGACTTTAGGCAGTTCACTCAAAAATGGTGCCAACCGCTTGCAAATGCTCCCCTGAAAGGTTTGGCACTCGAAACAGAAGGCTTTTTATCACAGGACAAGAAATCAGCCCTCAAAAACTTAACCGGCAGAAAATATTTTTTTGAAAAAATCCCTAAGCCCCGGGGTCACAATTTCAGCAAAAATCTGACTTTTGGCAGTTCACTCAAAAATGGTGCCAACCGCTTGCAAATGCTCACCTGAAAGCTTTGGCGATGGAAACAGAAGGCTTTTTATCACAGGACAAGAAATCAGCCCTCAAAAACTTAACCGTCAGAAAATATTTTTTTGAAAAAATCCCTAAGCCCCGGGGTCACAATTTCAGCAAAAATCTGACTTTTGGCAGTTCACTCAAAAATGGTGCCAACCGCTTGCAAATGCTCACCTGAAAGCTTTGGCGATGGAAACAGAAGGCTTTTTATCACAGGACAAGAAATCAGCCCTCAAAAACTTAACCGGCAGAAAATATTTTTTTGAAAAAATCCCTAAGCCCCGGGGTCACAATTTCAGAAAAAATCTGACTTTTGGCAGTTCACTCAAAAATGGTGCCAACCGCTTGCAAATGCTCAGCTGAAAGCTTTGGCGATGGAAACAGAAGGCTTTTTATCACAGGACAAGAAATCAGCCCTCAAAAACTTAAACGGCAGAAAATATTTTTTTGAAAAAATCCCTAAGCCCCGGGGTCACAATTTCAGAAAAAAACTGACTTTTGGCAGTTCACTCAAAAATGGTGCCAACCAGTTGCAAATGCTCCCCTGAAAGGTTTGGCACGCGAAACAGAAGGCTTTTTATCACAGGACAAGAAATCAGCCCTCAAAAACTTAACCGGCAGAAAATATTTTTTTGAAAAAATCCCTAAGCCCCGGGGTCACAATTTCAGAAAAAATCTGACTTTAGTCAGTTCACTCAAAAATGGTGCCAACCGCTTGCAAATGCTCACCTGAAAGCTTTGGCGATGGAAACAGAAGGCTTTTTATCACAGGACAAGAAATCAGCCCTCAAAAACTTAACCGGCAGAACATATTTTGTTGAAAAAATCCCTAAGCCCCGGGGTCACAATTTCAGCAAAAATCTGACTTTTGGCAGTTCACTCAAAAATGGTGCCAACCGCTTGCAAATGCTCACCTGAAAGCTTTGGCGATGGAAACAGAAGGCTTTTTATCACAGGACAAGAAATCAGCCCTCAAAAACTTAACCGGCAGAAAATATTTTTTTGAAAAAATCCCTAAGCCCCGGGGTCACAATTTCAGCAAAAATCTGACTTTTGGCAGTTCACTCAAAAATGGTGCCAACCACTTGCAAATGCTCCCCTGAAAGCTTTGGCACTCGAAACAGAAGGCTTTTTATCACAGGACAAGAAATCAGCCCTCAAAAACTTAACCGGCAGAAAATATTTTTTTGAAAAAATCCCTAAGCCCCGGGGTCACAATTTCAGAAAAAATCTGACTTTTGGCAGTTCACTCAAAAATGGTGCCAATCGCTTGCAAATGCTCACCTGAAAGCTTTGGCGATGGAAACAGAAGGCTTTTTATCACAGGACAAGAAATCAGCCCTCAAAAACTTAACCGGCAGAAAATATTTTTTTGAAAAAATCCCTAAGCCCCGGGGTCACAATTTCAGCAAAAATCTGACTTTAGGCAGTTCACTCAAAAATGGTGCCAACCGCTTGCAAATGCTCCCCTGAAAGGTTTGGCACTCGAAACAGAAGGCTTTTTATCACAGGACAAGAAATCAGCCCTCAAAAACTTAACCGGCAGAAAATATTTTTTTGAAAAAATCCCTAAGCCCCGGGGTCACAATTTCAGCAAAAATCTGACTTTTGGCAGTTCACTCAAAAATGGTGCCAACCGCTTGCAAATGCTCACCTGAAAGCTTTGGCGATGGAAACAGAAGGCTTTTTATCACAGGACAAGAAATCAGCCCTCATAAACTTAACCGTCAGAAAATATTTTTTTGAAAAAATCCCTAAGCCCCGGGGTCACAATTTCAGCAAAAATCTGACTTTTGGCAGTTCACTCAAAAATGGTGCCAACCGCTTGCAAATGCTCACCTGAAAGCTTTGGCGATGGAAACAGAAGGCTTTTTATCACAGGACAAGAAATCAGCCCTCAAAAACTTAACCGGCAGAAAATATTTTTTTGAAAAAATCCCTAAGCCCCGGGGTCACAATTTCAGAAAAAATCTGACTTTTGGCAGTTCACTCAAAAATGGTGCCAACCGCTTGCAAATGCTCACCTGAAAGCTTTGGCGATGGAAACAGAAGGCTTTTTATCACAGGACAAGAAATCAGCCCTCAAAAACTTAACCGGCAGAAAATATTTTTTTGAAAAAATCCCTAAGCCCCGGGGTCACAATTTCAGAAAAAATCTGACTTTTGGCAGTTCACTCAAAAATGGTGCCAACCGCTTGCAAATGCTCAGCTGAAAGCTTTGGCGATGGAAACAGAAGGCTTTTTATCACAGGACAAGAAATCAGCCCTCAAAAACTTAACCGGCAGAAAATATTTTTTTGAAAAAATCCCTAAGCCCCGGGGTCACAATTTCAGAAAAAATCTGACTTTTGGCAGTTCACTCAAAAATGGTGCCAACCGGTTGCAAATGCTCCCCTGAAAGGTTTGGCACGCGAAACAGAAGGCTTTTTATCACAGGACAAGAAATCAGCCCTCAAAAACTTAACCGGCAGAAAATATTTTTTTGAAAAAATCCCTAAGCCCCGGGGTCACAATTTCAGAAAAAATCTGACTTTAGTCAGTTCACTCAAAAATGGTGCCAACCGCTTGCAAATGCTCACCTGAAAGCTTTGGCGATGGAAACAGAAGGCTTTTTATCACAGGACAAGAAATCAGCCCTCAAAAACTTAACCGGCAGAACATATTTTTTTGAAAAAATCCCTAAGCCCCGGGGTCACAATTTCAGCAAAAATCTGACTTTTGGCAGTTCACTCAAAAATGGTGCCAACCGCTTGCAAATGCTCACCTGAAAGCTTTGGCGATGGAAACAGAAGGCTTTTTATCACAGGACAAGAAATCAGCCCTCAAAAACTTAACCGGCAGAAAATATTTTTTTGAAAAAATCCCTAAGCCCCGGGGTCACAATTTCAGCAAAAATCTGACTTTTGGCAGTTCACTCAAAAATGGTGCCAACCACTTGCAAATGCTCCCCTGAAAGCTTTGGCACTCGAAACAGAAGGCTTTTTATCACTGGACAAGAAATCAGCCCTCAAAAACTTAAGCGGCAGAAAATATTTTTTTGAAAAAATCCCTAAGCCCCGGGGTCACAATTTCAGCAAAAATCTGACTTTTGGCAGTTCACTCAAAAATGGTGCCAACCGGTTGCAAATGCTCCCCTGAAGGGTTTGGCACTCGAAACAGAAGGCTTTTTATCACAGGACAAGAAATCAGCCCTCAAAAACTTAACCGGCAGAAAACATTTTTTCGAAAAAATCCCTAAGCCGAGGGGTCACAATTTCAGCAAAAATCTGACTTTTGGCAGTTCACTCAAAAATGGTGCCAACCGCTTGCAAATGCTCACCTGAAAGCTTTGGCGATGGAAACAGAAGGCTTTTTATCACAGGACAAGAAATCAGCCCTCAAAAACTTAACCGGCAGAAAATATTTTTTTGAAAAAATCCCTAAGCCCCGGGGTCACAATTTCAGCAAAAATCTGACTTTTGGCAGTTCACTCAAAAATGGTGCCAACCGCTTGCAAATGCTCCCCTGAAAGGTTTGGCACTCGAAACAGAAGGCTTTTTATCACAGGACAAGAAATCAGCCCTCAAAAACTTAACCGGCAGAAAACATTTTTTCGAAAAAATCCCTAAGCCGAGGGGTCACAATTTCAGCAAAAATCTGACTTTTGGCAGTTCATTCAAAAATGGTGCCAACCGCTTGCAAATGCTCAACTGAAAGCTTTGGCGATGGAAACAGAAGGCTTTTTATCACAGGACAAGAAATCAGCCCTCAAAAACTTAACCGGCAGAAAATATTTTTTTGAAAAAATCCCTAAGCCCCGGGGTCACAATTTCAGCAAAAATCTGACTTTTGGCAATTCACTCAAAAATGGTGCCAACCGCTTGCAAATGCTCCCCTGAAAGGTTTGGCACGCGAAACAGAAGGCTTTTTATCACAGGACAAGAAATCAGCCCTCAAAAACTTAACCGGTAGAAAATATTTTTTTGAAAAAATCCCTAAGCCCCGGGGTCACAATTTCAGAAAAAATCTGACTTTTGGCAGTTCACTCAAAAATGGTGCCAACCGCTTGCAAATGCTCACCTGAAAGCTTTGGCGATGGAAACAGAAGGCTTTTTATCACAGGACAAGAAATCAGCCCTCAACAACTTAACCGGCAGAAAATATTTTTTTGAAAAAATCCCTAAGCCCCGGGGTCACAATTTCAGCAAAAATCTGACTTTTGGCAGTTCACTCAAAAATGGTGCCAACCGCTTGCAAATGCTCACCTGAAAGCTTTGGCACTCGAAACAGAAGGCTTTTTATCACAGGACAAGAAATCAGCCCTCAAAAACTTAACCGGCAGAAAATATTTTTTTGAAAAAATCCCTAAGCCCCGGGGTCACAATTTCAGCAAAAATCTGACTTTTGGCAGTTCACTCAAAAATGGTGCCAACCACTTGCAAATGCTCACCTGAAAGCTTTGGCACTCGAAACAGAAGGCTTTTTATCACTGGACAAGAAATCAGCCCTCAAAAACTTAAGCGGCAGAAAATATTTTTTTGAAAAAATCCCTAAGCCCCGGGGTCACAATTTCAGCAAAAATCTGACTTTTGGCAGTTCACTCAAAAATGGTGCCAACCGGTTGCAAATGCTCCCCTGAAAGGTTTGGCACTCGAAACAGAAGGCTTTTTATCACAGGACAAGAAATCAGCCCTCAAAAACTTAACCGGCAGAAAACATTTTTTCGAAAAAATCCCTAAGCGGAGGGGTCACAATTTCAGCAAAAATCTGACTTTTGGCAGTTCACTCAAAAATGGTGCTAACTGCTTGCAAATGCTCACCTGAAAGCTTTGGCGATGGAAACAGAAGGCTTTTTATCACAGGACAAGAAATCAGCCCTCAACAACTGAACCGGCAGAAAATATTTTTTTGAAAAAATCCCTAAGCCCCGGGGTCACAATTTCAGCAAAAATCTGACTTTTGGCAGTTCACTCAAAATGGTGCCAACCGCTTGCAAATGCTCACCTGAAAGGTTTGGCGATGGAAACAGAAGGCTTTTTATCACAGGACAAGAAATCAGCCCTCAAAATCTTAACCGGCAGAAAATATTTTTTTGAAAAAATCCCTAAGCCCCGGGGTCACAATTTCAGCAAAAATCTGACTTTTGGCAGGTCACTCAAAAATGGTGCCAACCTCTTGCAAATGCTCCCCTGAAAGCTTTGGCGATGGAAACAGAAGGCTTTTTATAACAGGACAAGAAATCAGCCCTCAAAAACTTAACCGGCAGAAAATATTTTTTTGAAAAAATCCCTAAGCCCCGGGGTCACAATTTCAGCAAAAATCTGACTTTTGGCAGTTCACTCAAAAATGGTGCCAACCGCTTGCAAATGCTCACCTGAAAGCTTTGGCGATGGAAACAGAAGGCTTTTTATCACAGGACAAGAAATCAGCCCTCAAAAACTTAACCGGCAGAAAATATTTTTTTGAAAAAATCCCTAAGCCCCGGGGTCACAATTTCAGAAAAAATCTGACTTTTGGCAGTTCACTCAAAAATGGTGCGAACCGGTTGCAAATGCTCCCCTGAATGGTTTGGCACTCGAAACAGAAGGCTATTTATCACAGGACAAGAAATCAGCCCTCAAAAACTTAACCGGCAGAAAATATTTTTTGGAAAAAATCCCTAAGCCCCGGGGTCACAATTTCATCAAAAACCTGACTTTTGGCAGTTCACTCAAAAATGGTGCCAACCGCTTGCAAATGCTCCCCTGAAAGCTTTGGCGATGGAAACAGAAGGCTTTTTATCACAGGACAAGAAATCAGCCCTCAAAAACTTAACCGGCAGAAAATATTTTTTTGAAAAAATCCCTAAGCCCCGGGGTCACAATTTCAGCAAAAATCTGACTTTTGGCAGTTCACTTAAAAATGGTGCCAACCGCTTGCAAATGCTCACCTGAAAGATTTGGCGATGGAAACAGAAGGCTTTTTATCACAGGACAAGAAATCAGCCCTCAAAAACTTAACCGGCAGAAAATATTTTTTTGAAAAAATCCCTCAGCCCCGGGGTCACAATTTCAGCAAAAATCTGACTTTTGGCAGTTCACTCAAAAATGGTGCCAACCGCTTGCAAATGCTCCCCTGAAAGGTTTGGCACGCGAAACAGAAGGCTTTTTATCACAGGACAAGAAATCAGCCCTCAACGACTTAACCGGCAGAAAATATTTTTTTGAAAAAATCCCTAAGCCCCGGGGTCACAATTTCAGCAAAAATCTGACTTTTGGCAGTTCACTCAAAAATGGTGCCAAAAGCTTGAAAATGCTCCCCTGAAAGGTTTGGCACTCAAAATAGAAGGATTTTTATCACAGGACAAGAAATCAGCCCTCAAAAACTTAACCGGCAGAAAATATTTTTTTGAAAAAATCCCTAAGCCCCGGGGTCACAATTTCAGCAAAAATCTGACTTTTGGCAGTTCACTCAAAAATGGTGCCAACCGGTTGCAAATGCTCCCCTGAAAGGTTTGGCACGCGAAACAGAAGGCTTTTTATCACAGGACAAGAAATCAACCCTCAAAAACTTAACCGGCAGAAAATATTTTTTTGAAAAAATCCCTAAGCCCCGGGGTCACAATTTCAGCAAAAATCTGACTTTTGGCAGTTCACTCAAAAATGGTGCCAACCGCTTGCAAATGCTCCCCTGAAAGGTTTGGCGATGGAAACAGAAGGCTTTTTATCACAGGACAAGAAATCAGCCCTCAAAAACTTAACCGGCAGAAAATATTTTTTTAAAAAAATCCCTAAGCCCCGGGGTCACAATTTCAGCAAAAATCTGACTTTTGGCAATTCACTCAAAAATAGTGCCAACCGCTTGCAAATGCTCACCTGAAAGCTTTGGCGATGGAAACAGAAGGCTTTTTATCACAGGACAAGAAATCAGCCCTCAAAAACTTAACCGGCAGAAAATATTTTTTTGAAAAAATCCCTAAGCCCCGGGGTCACAATTTCAGAAAAAAATCTGACTTTTGGCAGTTCACTCAAAAATGGTGCCAAAAGCTTGAAAATGCTCCCCCGAAAGGTTTGGCACTCGAAACAGAAGGCTTTTTATCACAGGACAAGAAATCAGCCCTCAAAAACTTAACCGGCAGAAAATATTTTTTTGAAAAAATCCCTAAGCCCCGGGGTCACAATTTCAGAAAAAATCTGACTTTTGGCAGTTCACTCAAAAATGGTGGCAATCGCTTGCAAATGCTCACCTGAAAGCTTTGGCGATGGAAACAGAAGGCTTTTTATCACAGGACAAGAAATCAGCCCTCAAAAACTTAACCGGCAGAAAATATTTTTTTTAAAAAATCCCTAAGCCCCGGGGTCACAATTTCAGCAAAAATCTGACTTTTGGCAATTCACTCAAAAATGGTGCCAACCGCTTGCAAATGCTCCCCTGAAAGGTTTGGCACGCGAAACAGAAGGCTTTTTATCACAGGACAAGAAATCAGCCCTCAAAAACTTAACCGGTAGAAAATATTTTTTTGAAAAAATCCCTAAGCCCCGGGGTCACAATTTCAGCAAAAATCTGACTTTTGGCAGTTCACTCAAAAATGGTGCCAACCGCTTGCAAATGCTCCCCTGAAAGGTTTGGCACGCGAAACAGAAGGCTTTTTATCACAGGACAAGAAATCAGCCCTCAAAAACTTAACCGGCAGAAAATATTTTTTTGAAAAAATCCCTAAGCCCCGGGGTCACAATTTCAGCAAAAATCTGACTTTTGGCAGTTCACTCAAAAATGGTGCCAACCGCTTGCAAATGCTCACTTGAAAGCTTTGGCGATGGAAACAGAAGGCTTTTTATCACAGGACAAGAAATCAGCCCTCAAAAACTTAACCGTCAGAAAATATTTTTTTGAAAAAATCCCTAAGCCCCGGGGTCACAATTTCAGCAAAAATCTGACTTTTGGCAGTTCACTCAAAAATGGTGCCAACCGCTTGCAAATGCTCACCTGAAAGCTTTGGCGATGGAAACAGAAGGCTTTTTATCACAGGACAAGAAATCAGCCCTCAAAAACTTAACCGGCAGAAAATATTTTTTTGAAAAAATCCCTAAGCCCCGGGGTCACAATTTCAGCAAAAATCTGACTTTTGGCAGTTCACTCAAAAATGGTGCCAACCGCTTGCAAATGCTGCCCTGAAAGGTTTGGCGATGGAAACAGAAGGCTTTTTATCACAGGACAAGAAATCAGCCCTCAAAAACTTAACCGGCAGAAAATATTTTTTTGAAAAAATCCCTAAGCCCCGGGGTCACAATTTCAGCAAAAATCTGACTTTTGTCAATTCACTCAAAAATTGTGCCAAAACCTTGAAAATGCTCCCTTGAAAGCTTTGGCGATGGAAACAGAAGGCTTTTTATCACAGGACAAGAAATCAGCCCTCAAAAACTTAACCGGCAGAAAATATTTTTTTGAAAAAATCCCTAAGCCCCGGGGTCACAATTTCAGCAAAAATCTGACTTTTGGCAGTTCACTCAAAAATGGTGCCAACCGCTTGCAAATGCTCACTTGAAAGCTTTGGCGATGGAAACAGAAGGCTTTTTATCACAGGACAAGAAATCAGCCCTCAAAAACTTAACCGTCAGAAAATATTTTTTTGAAAAAATCCCTAAGCCCCGGGGTCACAATTTCAGCAAAAATCTGACTTTTGGCAGTTCACTCAAAAATGGTGCCAACCGCTTGCAAATGCTCACCTGAAAGCTTTGGCGATGGAAACAGAAGGCTTTTTATCACAGGACAAGAAATCAGCCCTCAAAAACTTAACCGGCAGAAAATATTTTTTTGAAAAAATCCCTAAGCCCCGGGGTCACAATTTCAGCAAAAATCTGACTTTTGGCAGTTCACTCAAAAATGGTGCCAACCGCTTGCAAATGCTCAGCTGAAAGCTTTGGCGATGGAAACAGAAGGCTTTTTATCACAGGACAAGAAATCAGCCGTCAAAAACTTAACCGGCAGAAAATATTTTTTTGAAAAAATCCCTAAGCCCCGGGGTCACAATTTCAGAAAAAATCTGACTTTTGGCAGTTCACTCAAAAATGGTGCCAACCGGTTGCAAATGCTCCCCTGAAAGGTTTGGCACGCGAAACAGAAGGCTTTTTATCACAGGACAAGAAATCAGCCCTCAAAAACTTAACCGGCAGAAAATATTTTTTTGAAAAAATCCCTAAGTCCCGGGGTCACAATTTCAGAAAAAATCTGACTTTAGGCAGTTCACTCAAAAATGGTGCCAACCGCTTGCAAATGCTCCCCTGAAAGGTTTGGCACTCGAAACAGAAGGCTTTTTATCACAGGACAAGAAATCAGCCCTCAAAAACTTAACCGGTAGAAAATATTTTTTTGAAAAAATCCCTAAGCCCCGGGGTCACAATTTCAGCAAAAATCTGACTTTTGGCAATTCACTCAAAAATGGTGCCAGCCGGTTGCAAATGCTCCCCTGAAAGGTTTGGCACGCGAAACAGAAGGCTTTTTATCACAGGACAAGAAATCAGCCCTCAAAAACTTAACCGGCAGAAAATATTTTTTTGAAAAAATCCCTAAGCCCCGGGGTCACAATTTCAGCAAAAATCTGACTTTTGGCAGTTCACTCAAAAATGGTGCCAAAAGCTTGCAAATGCTCACCTGAAAGCTTTGGCGATGGAAACAGAAGGCTTTTTATCACAGGACAAGAAATCAGCCCTCAAAAACTTAACCGGCAGAAAATATTTTTTCGAAAAAATCCCTAAGCCCCGGGGTCACAATTTCAGCAAAAATCTGACTTTTGGCAGTTCACTCAAAAATGGTGCCAACCGCTTGCAAATGCTCACCTGAAAGCTTTGGCGATGGAAACAGAAGGCTTTTTATCACAGGACAAGAAATCAGCCCTCAAAAACTTAACCGGCAGAAAATATTTTTTTGAAAAAATCCCTAAGCCCCGGGGTCACAATTTCAGCAAAAATCTGACTTTTGGCAGTTCACTCAAAAATGGTGCCAACCGCTTGCAAATGCTCCCCTGAAAGGTTTGGCACTCGAAACAGAAGGCTTTTTATCACAGGACAAGGAATCAGCCCTCAAAAACTTAACCGGCAGAAAATATTTTTTTGAAAAAATCCCTAAGCCCCGGGGTCACAATTTCAGCAAAAATCTGACTTTTGGCAGTTCACTCAAAAATGGTGCCAACCGCTTGCAAATGCTCACCTGAAAGCTTTGGCGATGGAAACAGAAGGCTTTTTATCACAGGACAAGAAATCAGCCCTCAACAACTTAACCGGCAGAAAATATTTTTTTGAAAAAATCCCTAAGCCCCGGGGTCACAATTTCAGCAAAAATCTGACTTTTGGCAGTTCACTCAAAAATGGTGCCAACCGGTTGCAAATGCTCACGTGAAAGCTTTGGCACTCGAAACAGAAGGCTTTTTATCACAGGACAAGAAATCAGCCCTCAAAAACTTAACCGGCAGTAAATATTTTTTTGAAAAAATCCCTAAGCCCCGGGGTCACAATTTCAGCAAAAATCTGACTTTTGGCAGTTCACTCAAAAATGGTGCCAACCACTTGCAAATGCTCACCTGAAAGGTTGGGCACGCGAAACAGAAGGCTTTTTATCACAGGACAAGAAATCAGCCCTCAAAAACTTAACCGGTAGAAAATATTTTTTTGAAAAAATCCCTAAGCCCCGGGGTCACAATTTCAGAAAAAATCTGACTTTTGGCAGTTCACTCAAAAATGGTGCCAACCGCTTGCAAAGGCTCACCTGAAAGTTTTGGCGATGGAAACAGAAGGCTTTTTATCACAGGACAAGAAATCAGCCCTCAAAAACTTAACCGGCAGAAAATATTTTTTTGAAAAAATCCCTAAGCCCCGGGGTCACAATTTCAGCAAAAATCTGACTTTTGGCAGTTCACTCAAAATGGTGCCAACCGCTTGCAAATGCTCACCTGAAAGGTTTGGCGATGGAAACAGAAGGCTTTTTATCACAGGACAAGAAATCAGCCCTCAAAGTCTTAACCTGCAGGAAATATTTTTTTGAAAAAATCCCTAAGCCCCGGGGTCACAATTTCAGAAAAAATCTGACTTTTGGCAGTTCACTCAAAAATGGTGCCAACCGGTTGCAAATGCTCCCCTGAATGGTTTGGCACTCGAAACAGAAGGCTATTTATCAGAGGACAAGAAATCAGCCCTCAAAAACTTAACCGGCAGAAAATATTTTTTGGAAAAAATCCCTAAGCCCCGGGGTCACAATTTCAGCAAAAACCTGACTTTTGGCAGTTCACTCAAAAATGGTGCCAACCGCTTGCAAATGCTCCCCTGAAAGCTTTGGCGATGGAAACAGAAGGCTTTTTATCACAGGACAAGAAATCAGCCCTCAAAAACTTAACCGGCAGAAAATATTTTTTTGAAAAAATCCCTAAGCCCCGGGGTCACAATTTCAGCAAAAATCTGACTTTTGGCAGTTCACTCAAAAATGGTGCCAACCGCTTGCAAATGCTCCCCTGAAAGGTTTGGCGATGGAAACAGAAGGCTTTTTATCATAGGACAAGAAATCAGCCCTCAAAAACTTAACCGGCAGAAAATATTTTTTTGAAAAAATCCCTAAGCCCCGGGGTCACAATTTCAGTAAAAATCTGACTTTTGGCAGTTCACTCAAAAATGGTGCCAACCGCTTGCAAATGCTCACCTGAAAGCTTTGGCGATGGAAACAGAAGGCTTTTTATCACAGGACAAGAAATCAGCCCTCAAAAACTTAACCGGCAGAAAATATTTTTTTTGAAAAAATCCCTAAGCCCCGGGGTCACAATTTCAGCAAAAATCTGACTTTTGGCAGTTCACTCAAAAATGGTGCCAACCGCTTGCAAATGCTCACCTGAAAGCTTTGGCGATGGAAACAGAAGGCTTTTTATCACAGGACAAGAAATCAGCCCTCAAAAACTTAACCGGCAGAAAATATTTTTTGGAAAAACTCCCTAAGCCCCGGGGTCACAATTTCAGCAAAAATCTGACTTTTGGCAGTTCACTCAAAAATGGTGCCAACCGCTTGCAAATGCTCACCTGAAAGCTTTGGCGATGGAAACAGAAGGCTTTTTATCACAGGACAAGAAATCAGCCCTCAAAAACTTAACCGGCAGAAAATATTTTTTTGAAAAAATCCCTAAGCCCCGGGGTCACAATTTCAGCAAAAATCTGACTTTTGGCAGTTCACTCAAAAATGGTGCCAACCGCTTGCAAATGCTCCCCTGAAAGGTTTGGCACACGAAACAGAAGGCTTTTTATCACAGGACAAGAAATCAGCCCTCAAAAACTTAACCGGCAGAAAATATTTTTTTGAAAAAATCCCTAAGCCCCGGGGTCACAATTTCAGCAAAAATCTGACTTTTGGCAGTTCACTCAAAAATGGTGCCAACCGCTTGCAAATGCTCACCTGAAAGCTTTGGCGATGGAAACAGAAGGCTTTTTATCACCGGACAAGAAATCAGCCCTCAAAAACTTAACCGGCAGAAAATATTTTTTTGAAAAAATCCCTAAGCCCCGGGGTCACAATTTCAGCAAAAATCTGACTTTTGGCAGTTCACTCAAAAATGGTGCCAACCGCTTGCAAATGCTCCCCTGAAAGCTTTGGCACGCGAAACAGAAGGCTTTTTATCACAGGACAAGAAATCAGCCCTCAAAAACTTAACCGGCAGAAAATATTTTTTTGAAAAAATCCCTAAGCCCCGGGGTCACAATTTCAGCAAAAATCTGACTTTTGGCAGTTCACTCAAAAATGGTGCCAACCGCTTGCAAATGCTCACCTGAAAGCTTTGGCGATGGAAACAGAAGGCTTTTTATCACAGGACAAGAAATCAGCCCTCAAAAACTTAACCGGCAGAAAATATTTTTTTGAAAAAATCCCTAAGCCCCGGGGTCACAATTTCAGCAAAAATCTGACTTTTGGCAGTTCACTCAAAAATGGTGCCAACCGCTTGCAAATGCTCACCTGAAAGCTTTGGCGATGGAAACAGAAGGCTTTTTATCACAGGACAAGAAATCAGCCCTCAAAAACTTAACCGGCAGAAAATATTTTTTTGAAAAAATCCCTAAGCCCCGGGGTCACAATTTCAGCAGAAATCTGACTTTTGGCAGTTCACTCAAAAATGGTGCCAACCGCTTGCAAATGCTCACCTGAAAGCTTTGGCGATGGAAACAGAAGGCTTTTTATCACCGGACAAGAAATCAGCCCTCAAAAACTTAACCGGCAGAAAATATTTTTTTGAAAAAATCCCTAAGCCCCGGGGTCACAATTTCAGCAAAAATCTGACTTTTGGCAGTTCACTCAAAAATGGTGCCAACCGCTTGCAAATGCTCACCTGAAAGCTTTGGCGATGGAAACAGAAGGCTTTTTATCACAGGACAAGAAATCAGCCCTCAAAAACTTAACCGGCAGAAAATATTTTTTTGAAAAAATCCCTAAGCCCCGGGGTCACAATTTCAGCAAAAATCTGACTTTTGGCAGTTCACTCAAAAATGGTGCCAACCGCTTGCAAATGCTCACCTGAAAGCTTTGGCGATGGAAACAGAAGGCTTTTTATCACAGGACAAGAAATCAGCCCTCAAAAACTTAACCGGCAGAAAATATTTTTTTGAAAAAATCCCTAAGCCCCGGGATCACAATTTCAGCAAAAATCTGACTTTTGGCAGTTCACTCAAAAATGGTGCCAACCGCTTGCAAATGCTCACCTGAAAGCTTTGGCGATGGAAACAGAAGGCTTTTTATCACAGGACAAGAAATCAGCCCTCAAAAACTTAACCGGCAGAAAATATTTTTTTGAAAAAATCCCTAAGCCCCGGGGTCACAATTTCAGCAAAAATCTGACTTTTGGCAGTTCACTCAAAAATGGTGCCAACCGCTTGCAAATGCTCACCTGAAAGCTTTGGCGATGGAAACAGAAGGCTTTTTATCACCGGACAAGAAATCAGCCCTCAAAAACTTAACCGGCAGAAAATATTTTTTTGAAAAAATCCCTAAGCCCCGGGGTCACAATTTCAGCAAAAATCTGACTTTTGGCAGTTCACTCAAAAATGGTGCCAACCGCTTGCAAATGCTCCCCTGAAAGGTTTGGCACGCGAAACAGAAGGCTTTTTATCACAGGACAAGAAATCAGCCCTCAAAAACTTAACCGGCAGAAAATATTTTTTTGAAAAAATCCCTAAGCCCCGGGGTCACAATTTCAGCAAAAATCTGACTTTTGGCAGTTCACTCAAAAATGGTGCCAACCCCTTGCAAATGCTCACCTGAAAGGTTTGGCACGCGAAACAGAAGGCTTTTTATCACAGGACAAGAAATCAGCCCTCAAAAACTTAACCGGCAGAAAATATTTTTTTGAAAAAATCCCTAAGCCCCGGGGTCACAATTTCAGCAAAAATCTGACTTTTGGCAATTCACTCAAAAATGGTGCCAACCGCTTGCAAATGCTCGCCTGAAAGGTTTGGCACGCGAAACAGAAGGCTTTTTATCACAGGACAAGAAATCAGCCCTCAAAAACTTAACCGGCAGAAAATATTTTTTTGAAAAAATCCCTAAGCCCCGGGGTCACAATTTCAGCAAAAATCTGACTTTTGGCAATTCACTCAAAAATGGTGCCAACCGCTTGCAAATGCTCACCTGAAGGCTTTGGCGATGGAAACAGAAGGCTTTTTATCACAGGACAAGAAATCAGCCCTCAAAAACTTAACCGGCAGAAAATATTTTTTTGAAAAAATCCCTAAGCCCCGGGGTCACAATTTCAGCAAAAATCTGACTTTTGGCAGTTCACTCAAAAATGGTGCCAACCGCTTGCAAATGCTCACCTGAAAGCTTTGGCGATGGAAACAGAAGGCTTTTTATCACAGGACAAGAAATCAGCCCTCAAAAACTTAACCGGCAGAAAATATTTTTTTGAAAAAATCCCTAAGCCCCGGGGTCACAATTTCAGCAAAAATCTGACTTTTGGCAGTTCACTCAAAAATGGTGCCAGCCGCTTGCAAATGCTCACCTGAAAGCTTTGGCGATGGAAACAGAAGGCTTTTTATCACCGGACAAGAAATCAGCCCTCAAAAACTTAACCGGCAGAAAATATTTTTTTGAAAAAATCCCTAAGCCCCGGGGTCACAATTTCAGCAAAAATCTGACTTTTGGCAGTTCACTCAAAAATGGTGCCAACCGGTTGCAAATGCTCCCCCGAAAGGTTTGGCACTCGAAACAGAAGGCTTTTTATCACAGGAGAAGAAATCAGCCCTCAAAAACTTAACTGGCAGAAAATATTTTTTTGAAAAAATCCCTAAGCCCCGGGGTCACAATTTCAGCAAAAATCTGACTTTTGGCAGTTCACTCAAAAATGGTGCCAACCGCTTGCAAATGCTCACCTGAAAGCTTTGGCGATGGAAACAGAAGGCTTTTTATCACAGGACAAGAAATCAGCCCTCAAAAACTTAACCGGCAGAAAATATTTTTTTGAAAAAATCCCTAAGCCCCGGGGTCACAATTTCAGCAAAAATCTGACTTTTGGCAGTTCACTCAAAAATGGTGCCAACCGCTTGCAAATGCTCACCTGAAAGTTTTGGCGATGGAAACAGAAGGCTTTTTATCACAGGACAAGAAATCAGCCCTCAAAAACTTAACCGGCAGAAAATATTTTTTTGAAAAAATCCCTAAGCCCCGGGATCACAATTTCAGCAAAAATCTGACTTTTGGCAGTTCACTCAAAAATGGTGCCAACCGCTTGCAAATGCTCACCTGAAAGCTTTGGCGATGGAAACAGAAGGCTTTTTATCACAGGACAAGAAATCAGCCCTCAAAAACTTAACCGGCAGAAAATATTTTTTTGAAAAAATCCCTAAGCCCCGGGGTCACAATTTCAGCAAAAATCTGACTTTTGGCAGTTCACTCAAAAATGGTGCCAACCGCTTGCAAATGCTCACCTGAAAGCTTTGGCGATGGAAACAGAAGGCTTTTTATCACAGGACAAGAAATCAGCCCTCAAAAACTTAACCGGCAGAAAATATTTTTTTGAAAAAATCCCTAAGCCCCGGGGTCACAATTTCAGCAAAAATCTGACTTTTGGCAGTTCACTCAAAAATGGTGCCAACCGGTTGCAAATGCTCCCCTGAAAGGTTTGGCACTCGAAACAGAAGGCTTTTTATCACAGGACAAGAAATCAGCCCTCAAAAACTTAACCGGCAGAAAATATTTTTTTGAAAAAATCCCTAAGCCCCGGGGTCACAATTTCAGCAAAAATCTGACTTTTGGCAGTTCACTCAAAAATGGTGCCAACCGCTTGCAAATGCTCACCTGAAAGCTTTGGCGATGGAAACAGAAGGCTTTTTATCACAGGACAAGAAATCAGCCCTCAAAAACTTAACCGGCAGAAAATATTTTTTTGAAAAAATCCCTAAGCCCCGGGGTCACAATTTCAGCAAAAATCTGACTTTTGGCAGTTCACTCAAAAATGGTGCCAACCGCTTGCAAATGCTCACCTGAAAGCTTTGGCGATGGAAACAGAAGGCTTTTTATCACCGGACAAGAAATCAGCCCTCAAAAACTTAACCGGCAGAAAATATTTTTTTGAAAAAATCCCTAAGCCCCGGGGTCACAATTTCAGCAAAAATCTGACTTTTGGCAGTTCACTCAAAAATGGTGCCAACCGGTTGCAAATGCTCCCCTGAAAGGTTTGGCACTCGAAACAGAAGGCTTTTTATCACAGGACAAGAAATCAGCCCTCAAAAACTTAACCGGCAGAAAATATTTTTTTGAAAAAATCCCTAAGCCCCGGGGTCACAATTTCAGCAAAAATCTGATTTTGGCAGTTCACTCAAAAATGGTGCCAACCGCTTGCAAATGCTCACCTGAAAGCTTTGGCGATGGAAACAGAAGGCTTTTTATCACAGGACAAGAAATCAGCCCTCAAAAACTTAACCGGCAGAAAATATTTTTTTGAAAAAATCCCTAAGCCCCGGGGTCACAATTTCAGCAAAAATCTGACTTTTGGCAGTTCACTCAAAAATGGTGCCAACCGCTTGCAAATGCTCCCCTGAAAGGTTTGGCACTCGAAACAGAAGGCTTTTTATCACAGGACAAGAAATCAGCCCTCAAAAACTTAACCGGCAGAAAATATTTTTTTGAAAAAATCCCTAAGCCCCGGGGTCACAATTTCAGCAAAAATCTGACTTTTGGCAGTTCACTCAAAAATGGTGCCAACCGCTTGCAAATGCTCACCTGAAAGCTTTGGCGATGGAAACAGAAGGCTTTTTATCACAGGACAAGAAATCAGCCCTCAAAAACTTAACCGGCAGAAAATATTTTTTTGAAAAAATCCCTAAGCCCCGGGGTCACAATTTCAGCAAAAATCTGACTTTTGGCAGTTCACTCAAAAATGGTGCCAACCGCTTGCAAATGCTCACCTGAAAGCTTTGGCGATGGAAACAGAAGGCTTTTTATCACAGGACAAGAAATCAGCCCTCAAAAACTTAACCGGCAGAAAATATTTTTTTGAAAAAATCCCTAAGCCCCGGGGTCACAATTTCAGCAAAAATCTGACTTTTGGCAGTTCACTCAAAAATGGTGCCAGCCGCTTGCAAATGCTCACCTGAAAGCTTTGGCGATGGAAACAGAAGGCTTTTTATCACAGGACAAGAAATCAGCCCTCAAAAACTTAACCGGCAGAAAATATTTTTTTGAAAAAATCCCTAAGCCCCGGGGTCACAATTTCAGCAAAAATCTGACTTTTGGCAGTTCACTCAAAAATGGTGCCAACCGGTTGCAAATGCTCCCCCGAAAGGTTTGGCACTCGAAACAGAAGGCTTTTTATCACAGGACAAGAAATCAGCCCTCAAAAACTTAACCGGCAGAAAATATTTTTTTGAAAAAATCCCTAAGCCCCGGGGTCACAATTTCAGCAAAAATCTGACTTTTGGCAGTTCACTCAAAAATGGTGCCAACCGCTTGCAAATGCTCACCTGAAAGCTTTGGCGATGGAAACAGAAGGCTTTTTATCACAGGACAAGAAATCAGCCCTCAAAAACTTAACCGGCAGAAAATATTTTTTTGAAAAAATCCCTAAGCCCCGGGGTCACAATTTCAGCAAAAATCTGACTTTTGGCAGTTCACTCAAAAATGGTGCCAACCGGTTGCAAATGCTCCCCCGAAAGGTTTGGCACTCGAAACAGAAGGCTTTTTATCACAGGAGAAGAAATCAGCCCTCAAAAACTTAACTGGCAGAAAATATTTTTTTGAAAAAATCCCTAAGCCCCGGGGTCACAATTTCAGCAAAAATCTGACTTTTGGCAGTTCACTCAAAAATGGTGCCAACCGCTTGCAAATGCTCACCTGAAAGCTTTGGCGATGGAAACAGAAGGCTTTTTATCACAGGACAAGAAATCAGCCCTCAAAAACTTAACCGGCAGAAAATATTTTTTTGAAAAAATCCCTAAGCCCCGGGGTCACAATTTCAGCAAAAATCTGATTTTTGGCAGTTCACTCAAAAATGGTGCCAACCGCTTGCAAATGCTCCCCTGAAAGGTTTGGCACGCGAAACAGAAGGCTTTTTATCACAGGACAAGAAATCAGCCCTCAAAAACTTAACCGGCAGAAAATATTTTTTTGAAAAAATCCCTAAGCCCCGGGGTCACAATTTCAGCAAAAATCTGACTTTTGGCAGTTCACTCAAAAATGGTGCCAACCCCTTGCAAATGCTCACCTGAAAGGTTTGGCACGCGAAACAGAAGGCTTTTTATCACAGGACAAGAAATCAGCCCTCAAAAACTTAACCGGCAGAAAATATTTTTTTGAAAAAATCCCTAAGCCCCGGGGTCACAATTTCAGCAAAAATCTGACTTTTGGCAGTTCACTCAAAAATGGTGCCAACCGCTTGCAAATGCTCACCTGAAAGCTTTGGCGATGGAAACAGAAGGCTTTTTATCACAGGACAAGAAATCAGCCCTCAAAAACTTAACCGGCAGAAAATATTTTTTTGAAAAAATCCCTAAGCCCCGGGGTCACAATTTCAGCAAAAATCTGACTTTTGGCAGTTCACTCAAAAATGGTGCCAACCGCTTGCAAATGCTCACCTGAAAGCTTTGGCGATGGAAACAGAAGGCTTTTTATCACAGGACAAGAAATCAGCCCTCAAAAACTTAACCGGCAGAAAATATTTTTTTGAAAAAATCCCTAAGCCCCGGGGTCACAATTTCAGCAAAAATCTGACTTTTGGCAGTTCACTCAAAAATGGTGCCAACCGCTTGCAAATGCTCACCTGAAAGGTTTTGCACTCGAAACAGAAGGCTTTTTATCACAGGACAAGAAATCAGCCCTCAAAAACTTAACCGGCAGAAAATATTTTTTTGAAAAAATCCTTAAGCCCCGGGGTCACAATTTCAGCAAAAATCTGACTTTTGGCAGTTCACTCAAAAATGGTGCCAACCGCTTGCAAATGCTCACCTGAAAGCTTTGGCGATGGAAACAGAAGGCTTTTTATCACAGGACAAGAAATCAGCCCTCAAAAACTTAACCGGTAGAAAATATTTTTTTGAAAAAATCCCTAAGCCCCGGGGTCACAATTTCAGCAAAAATCTGACTTTTGGCAGTTCACTCAAAAATGGTGCCAACCGCTTGCAAATGCTCACGTGAAAGCTTTGGCGATGGAAACAGAAGGCTTTTTATCACAGGACAAGAAATCAGCCCTCAAAAACTTAACCGGCAGAAAATATTTTTTTGAAAAAATCCCTAAGCCCCGGGGTCACAATTTCAGCAAAAATCTGACTTTTGGCAGTTCACTCAAAAATGGTGCCAACCGGTTGCAAATGCTCCCCTGAAAGGTTTGGCTCGCGAAACAGAAGGCTTTTTATCACAGGACAAGAAATCAGCCCTCAAAAACTTAACCGGCAGAAAATATTTTTTTGAAAAAATCCCTAAGCCCCGGGGTCACAATTTCAGCAAAAATCTGACTTTTGGCAGTTCACTCAAAAATGGTGCCAACCGGTTGCAAATGCTCCCCTGAAAGGTTTGGCACGCGAAACAGAAGGCTTTTTATCACAGGACAAGAAATCAGCCCTCAAAAACTTAACCGGTAGAAAATATTTTTTTGAAAAAATCCCTAAGCCCCGCGGTCACAATTTCAGCAAAAATCTGACTTTTGGCAATTCACTCAAAAATGGTGCCAACCGCTTGCAAATGCTCACCTGAAAGCTTTGGCGATGGAAACAGAAGGCTTTTTATCACAGGACAAGAAATCAGCCCTCAAAAACTTAACCGGCAGAAAATATTTTTTTGAAAAAATCCCTAAGCCCCGGGGTCACAATTTCAGCAAAAATCTGACTTTTGGCAGTTCACTCAAAAATGGTGCCAACCGCTTGCAAATGCTCACCTGAAAGCTTTGGCGATGGAAACAGAAGGCTTTTTATCACAGGACAAGAAATCAGCCCTCAAAAACTTAACCGGCAGAAAATATTTTTTTGAAAAAATCCCTAAGCCCCGGGGTCACAATTTCAGCAAAAATCTGACTTTTGGCAGTTCACTCAAAAATGGTGCCAACCGCTTGCAAATGCTCACCTGAAAGGTTTTGCACTCGAAACAGAAGGCTTTTTATCACAGGACAAGAAATCAGCCCTCAAAAACTTAACCGGCAGAAAATATTTTTTTGAAAAAATCCTTAAGCCCCGGGGTCACAATTTCAGCAAAAATCTGACTTTTGGCAGTTCACTCAAAAATGGTGCCAACCGCTTGCAAATGCTCACCTGAAAGCTTTGGCGATGGAAACAGAAGGCTTTTTATCACAGGACAAGAAATCAGCCCTCAAAAACTTAACCGGTAGAAAATATTTTTTTGAAAAAATCCCTAAGCCCCGGGGTCACAATTTCAGCAAAAATCTGACTTTTGGCAGTTCACTCAAAAATGGTGCCAACCGCTTGCAAATGCTCACGTGAAAGCTTTGGCGATGGAAACAGAAGGCTTTTTATCACAGGACAAGAAATCAGCCCTCAAAAACTTAACCGGCAGAAAATATTTTTTTGAAAAAATCCCTAAGCCCCGGGGTCACAATTTCAGCAAAAATCTGACTTTTGGCAGTTCACTCAAAAATGGTGCCAACCGGTTGCAAATGCTCCCCTGAAAGGTTTGGCTCGCGAAACAGAAGGCTTTTTATCACAGGACAAGAAATCAGCCCTCAAAAACTTAACCGGCAGAAAATATTTTTTTGAAAAAATCCCTAAGCCCCGGGGTCACAATTTCAGCAAAAATCTGACTTTTGGCAGTTCACTCAAAAATGGTGCCAACCGGTTGCAAATGCTCCCCTGAAAGGTTTGGCACGCGAAACAGAAGGCTTTTTATCACAGGACAAGAAATCAGCCCTCAAAAACTTAACCGGTAGAAAATATTTTTTTGAAAAAATCCCTAAGCCCCGCGGTCACAATTTCAGCAAAAATCTGACTTTTGGCAATTCACTCAAAAATGGTGCCAACCGCTTGCAAATGCTCACCTGAAAGCTTTGGCGATGGAAACAGAAGGCTTTTTATCACAGGACAAGAAATCAGCCCTCAAAAACTTAACCGGCAGAAAATATTTTTTTGAAAAAATCCCTAAGCCCCGGGGTCACAATTTCAGCAAAAATCTGACTTTTGGCAGTTCACTCAAAAATGGTGCCAACCGCTTGCAAATGCTCACCTGAAAGTTTTGGCGATGGAAACAGAAGGCTTTTTATCACAGGACAAGAAATCAGCCCTCAAAAACTTAACCGGCAGAAAATATTTTTTTGAAAAAATCCCTAAGCCCCGGGATCACAATTTCAGCAAAAATCTGACTTTTGGCAGTTCACTCAAAAATGGTGCCAACCGCTTGCAAATGCTCACCTGAAAGCTTTGGCGATGGAAACAGAAGGCTTTTTATCACAGGACAAGAAATCAGCCCTCAAAAACTTAACCGGCAGAAAATATTTTTTTGAAAAAATCCCTAAGCCCCGGGGTCACAATTTCAGCAAAAATCTGACTTTTGGCAGTTCACTCAAAAATGGTGCCAACCGCTTGCAAATGCTCCCCTGAAAGGTTTGGCACGCGAAACAGAAGGCTTTTTATCACAGGACAAGAAATCAGCCCTCAAAAACTTAACCGGCAGAAAATATTTTTTTGAAAAAATCCCTAAGCCCCGGGGTCACAATTTCAGCAAAAATCTGACTTTTGGCAGTTCACTCAAAAATGGTGCCAACCCCTTGCAAATGCTCACCTGAAAGGTTTGGCACGCGAAACAGAAGGCTTTTTATCACAGGACAAGAAATCAGCCCTCAAAAACTTAACCGGCAGAAAATATTTTTTTGAAAAAATCCCTAAGCCCCGGGGTCACAATTTCAGCAAAAATCTGACTTTTGGCAGTTCACTCAAAAATGGTGCCAACCGCTTGCAAATGCTCACCTGAAAGCTTTGGCGATGGAAACAGAAGGCTTTTTATCACAGGACAAGAAATCAGCCCTCAAAAACTTAACCGGCAGAAAATATTTTTTTGAAAAAATCCCTAAGCCCCGGGGTCACAATTTCAGCAAAAATCTGACTTTTGGCAGTTCACTCAAAAATGGTGCCAACCGCTTGCAAATGCTCACCTGAAAGCTTTGGCGATGGAAACAGAAGGCTTTTTATCACAGGACAAGAAATCAGCCCTCAAAAACTTAACCGGCAGAAAATATTTTTTTGAAAAAATCCCTAAGCCCCGGGGTCACAATTTCAGCAAAAATCTGACTTTTGGCAGTTCACTCAAAAATGGTGCCAACCGCTTGCAAATGCTCACCTGAAAGGTTTTGCACTCGAAACAGAAGGCTTTTTATCACAGGACAAGAAATCAGCCCTCAAAAACTTAACCGGCAGAAAATATTTTTTTGAAAAAATCCTTAAGCCCCGGGGTCACAATTTCAGCAAAAATCTGACTTTTGGCAGTTCACTCAAAAATGGTGCCAACCGCTTGCAAATGCTCACCTGAAAGCTTTGGCGATGGAAACAGAAGGCTTTTTATCACAGGACAAGAAATCAGCCCTCAAAAACTTAACCGGTAGAAAATATTTTTTTGAAAAAATCCCTAAGCCCCGGGGTCACAATTTCAGCAAAAATCTGACTTTTGGCAGTTCACTCAAAAATGGTGCCAACCGCTTGCAAATGCTCACGTGAAAGCTTTGGCGATGGAAACAGAAGGCTTTTTATCACAGGACAAGAAATCAGCCCTCAAAAACTTAACCGGCAGAAAATATTTTTTTGAAAAAATCCCTAAGCCCCGGGGTCACAATTTCAGCAAAAATCTGACTTTTGGCAGTTCACTCAAAAATGGTGCCAACCGGTTGCAAATGCTCCCCTGAAAGGTTTGGCACGCGAAACAGAAGGCTTTTTATCACAGGACAAGAAATCAGCCCTCAAAAACTTAACCGGTAGAAAATATTTTTTTGAAAAAATCCCTAAGCCCCGCGGTCACAATTTCAGCAAAAATCTGACTTTTGGCAATTCACTCAAAAATGGTGCCAACCGCTTGCAAATGCTCACCTGAAAGCTTTGGCGATGGAAACAGAAGGCTTTTTATCACAGGACAAGAAATCAGCCCTCAAAAACTTAACCGGCAGAAAATATTTTTTTGAAAAACTCCCTAAGCCCCGGGGTCACAATTTCAGCAAAAATCTGACTTTTGGCAGTTCACTCAAAAATGGTGCCAACCGCTTGCAAATGCTCACCTGAAAGCTTTGGCGATGGAAACAGAAGGCTTTTTATCACAGGACAAGAAATCAGCCCTCAAAAACTTAACCGGCAGAAAATATTTTTTTGAAAAAATCCCTAAGCCCCGGGGTCACAATTTCAGCAAAAATCTGACTTTTGGCAGTTCACTCAAAAATGGTGCCAACCGCTTGCAAATGCTCACCTGAAAGGTTTTGCACTCGAAACAGAAGGCTTTTTATCACAGGACAAGAAATCAGCCCTCAAAAACTTAACCGGCAGAAAATATTTTTTTGAAAAAATCCTTAAGCCCCGGGGTCACAATTTCAGCAAAAATCTGACTTTTGGCAGTTCACTCAAAAATGGTGCCAACCGCTTGCAAATGCTCACCTGAAAGCTTTGGCGATGGAAACAGAAGGCTTTTTATCACAGGACAAGAAATCAGCCCTCAAAAACTTAACCGGTAGAAAATATTTTTTTGAAAAAATCCCTAAGCCCCGGGGTCACAATTTCAGCAAAAATCTGACTTTTGGCAGTTCACTCAAAAATGGTGCCAACCGCTTGCAAATGCTCACGTGAAAGCTTTGGCGATGGAAACAGAAGGCTTTTTATCACAGGACAAGAAATCAGCCCTCAAAAACTTAACCGGCAGAAAATATTTTTTTGAAAAAATCCCTAAGCCCCGGGGTCACAATTTCAGCAAAAATCTGACTTTTGGCAGTTCACTCAAAAATGGTGCCAACCGGTTGCAAATGCTCCCCTGAAAGGTTTGGCTCGCGAAACAGAAGGCTTTTTATCACAGGACAAGAAATCAGCCCTCAAAAACTTAACCGGCAGAAAATATTTTTTTGAAAAAATCCCTAAGCCCCGGGGTCACAATTTCAGCAAAAATCTGACTTTTGGCAGTTCACTCAAAAATGGTGCCAACCGCTTGCAAATGCTCCCCTGAAAGGTTTGGCACGCGAAACAGAAGGCTTTTTATCACAGGACAAGAAATCAGCCCTCAAAAACTTAACCGGTAGAAAATATTTTTTTGAAAAAATCCCTAAGCCCCGCGGTCACAATTTCAGCAAAAATCTGACTTTTGGCAATTCACTCAAAAATGGTGCCAACCGCTTGCAAATGCTCACCTGAAAGCTTTGGCGATGGAAACAGAAGGCTTTTTATCACAGGACAAGAAATCAGCCCTCAAAAACTTAACCGGCAGAAAATATTTTTTTGAAAAAATCCCTAAGCCCCGGGGTCACAATTTCAGCAAAAATCTGACTTTTGGCAGTTCACTCAAAAATGGTGCCAACCGCTTGCAAATGCTCACCTGAAAGTTTTGGCGATGGAAACAGAAGGCTTTTTATCACAGGACAAGAAATCAGCCCTCAAAAACTTAACCGGCAGAAAATATTTTTTTGAAAAAATCCCTAAGCACCGGGATCACAATTTCAGCAAAAATCTGACTTTTGGCAGTTCACTCAAAAATGGTGCCAACCGCTTGCAAATGCTCACCTGAAAGCTTTGGCGATGGAAACAGAAGGCTTTTTATCACAGGACAAGAAATCAGCCCTCAAAAACTTAACCGGCAGAAAATATTTTTTTGAAAAAATCCCTAAGCCCCGGGGTCACAATTTCAGCAAAAATCTGACTTTTGGCAGTTCACTCAAAAATGGTGCCAACCGCTTGCAAATGCTCACCTGAAAGCTTTGGCGATGGAAACAGAAGGCTTTTTATCACCGGACAAGAAATCAGCCCTCAAAAACTTAACCGGCAGAAAATATTTTTTTGAAAAAATCCCTAAGCCCCGGGGTCACAATTTCAGCAAAAATCTGACTTTTGGCAGTTCACTCAAAAATGGTGCCAACCGGTTGCAAATGCTCCCCTGAAAGGTTTGGCACTCGAAACAGAAGGCTTTTTATCACAGGACAAGAAATCAGCCCTCAAAAACTTAACCGGCAGAAAATATTTTTTTGAAAAAATCCCTAAGCCCCGGGGTCACAATTTCAGCAAAAATCTGACTTTTGGCAGTTCACTCAAAAATGGTGCCAACCGCTTGCAAATGCTCACCTGAAAGCTTTGGCGATGGAAACAGAAGGCTTTTTATCACAGGACAAGAAATCAGCCCTCAAAAACTTAACCGGCAGAAAATATTTTTTTGAAAAAATCCCTAAGCCCCGGGGTCACAATTTCAGCAAAAATCTGACTTTTGGCAGTTCACTCAAAAATGGTGCCAACCGCTTGCAAATGCTCACCTGAAAGCTTTGGCGATGGAAACAGAAGGCTTTTTATCACCGGACAAGAAATCAGCCCTCAAAAACTTAACCGGCAGAAAATATTTTTTTGAAAAAATCCCTAAGCCCCGGGGTCACAATTTCAGCAAAAATCTGACTTTTGGCAGTTCACTCAAAAATGGTACCAACCGGTTGCAAATGCTCCCCTGAAAGGTTTGGCACTCGAAACAGAAGGCTTTTTATCACAGGACAAGAAATCAGCCCTCAAAAACTTAACCGGCAGAAAATATTTTTTTGAAAAAATCCCTAAGCCCCGGGGTCACAATTTCAGCAAAAATCTGACTTTTGGCAGTTCACTCAAAAATGGTGCCAACCGCTTGCAAATGCTCACCTGAAAGCTTTGGCGATGGAAACAGAAGGCTTTTTATCACAGGACAAGAAATCAGCCCTGAAAAACTTAACCGGCAGAAAATATTTTTTTGAAAAAATCCCTAAGCCCCGGGGTCACAATTTCAGCAAAAATCTGACTTTTGGCAGTTCACTCAAAAATGGTGCCAACCGCTTGCAAATGCTCCCCTGAAAGGTTTGGCACTCGAAACAGAAGGCTTTTTATCACAGGACAAGAAATCAGCCCTCAAAAACTTAACCGGCAGAAAATATTTTTTTGAAAAAATCCCTAAGCCCCGGGGTCACAATTTCAGCAAAAATCTGACTTTTGGCAGTTCACTCAAAAATGGTGCCAACCGCTTGCAAATGCTCACCTGAAAGCTTTGGCGATGGAAACAGAAGGCTTTTTATCACCGGACAAGAAATCAGCCCTCAAAAACTTAACCGGCAGAAAATATTTTTTTGAAAAAATCCCTAAGCCCCGGGGTCACAATTTCAGCAAAAATCTGACTTTTGGCAGTTCACTCAAAAATGGTGCCAACCGGTTGCAAATGCTCCCCTGAAAGGTTTGGCACTCGAAACAGAAGGCTTTTTATCACAGGACAAGAAATCAGCCCTCAAAAACTTAACCGGCAGAAAATATTTTTTTGAAAAAATCCCTAAGCCCCGGGGTCACAATTTCAGCAAAAATCTGACTTTTGGCAGTTCACTCAAAAATGGTGCCAACCGCTTGCAAATGCTCACCTGAAAGCTTTGGCGATGGAAACAGAAGGCTTTTTATCACAGGACAAGAAATCAGCCCTCAAAAACTTAACCGGCAGAAAATATTTTTTTGAAAAAATCCCTAAGCCCCGGGGTCACAATTTCAGCAAAAATCTGACTTTTGGCAGTTCACTCAAAAATGGTGCCAACCGCTTGCAAATGCTCACCTGAAAGCTTTGGCGATGGAAACAGAAGGCTTTTTATCACCGGACAAGAAATCAGCCCTCAAAAACTTAACCGGCAGAAAATATTTTTTTGAAAAAATCCCTAAGCCCCGGGGTCACAATTTCAGCAAAAATCTGACTTTTGGCAGTTCACTCAAAAATGGTGCCAACCGCTTGCAAATGCTCACCTGAAAGCTTTGGCGATGGAAACAGAAGGCTTTTTATCACAGGACAAGAAATCAGCCCTCAAAAACTTAACCGGCAGAAAATATTTTTTTGAAAAAATCCCTAAGCCCCGGGGTCACAATTTCAGCAAAAATCTGACTTTTGGCAGTTCACTCAAAAATGGTGCCAACCGCTTGCAAATGCTCCCCTGAAAGGTTTGGCACTCGAAACAGAAGGCTTTTTATCACAGGACAAGAAATCAGCCCTCAAAAACTTAACCGGCAGAAAATATTTTTTTGAAAAAATCCCTAAGCCCCGGGGTCACAATTTCAGCAAAAATCTGACTTTTGGCAGTTCACTCAAAAATGGTGCCAACCGCTTGCAAATGCTCACCTGAAAGCTTTGGCGATGGAAACAGAAGGCTTTTTATCACAGGACAAGAAATCAGCCCTCAAAAACTTAACCGGCAGAAAATATTTTTTTGAAAAAATCCCTAAGCCCCGGGGTCACAATTTCAGCAAAAATCTGACTTTTGGCAGTTCACTCAAAAATGGTGCCAACCGCTTGCAAATGCTCACCTGAAAGCTTTGGCGATGGAAACAGAAGGCTTTTTATCACAGGACAAGAAATCAGCCCTCAAAAACTTAACCGGCAGAAAATATTTTTTTGAAAAAATCCCTAAGCCCCGGGGTCACAATTTCAGCAAAAATCTGACTTTTGGCAGTTCACTCAAAAATGGTGCCAGCCGCTTGCAAATGCTCACCTGAAAGCTTTGGCGATGGAAACAGAAGGCTTTTTATCACAGGACAAGAAATCAGCCCTCAAAAACTTAACCGGCAGAAAATATTTTTTTGAAAAAATCCCTAAGCCCCGGGGTCACAATTTCAGCAAAAATCTGACTTTTGGCAGTTCACTCAAAAACGGTGCCAACCGGTTGCAAATGCTCCCCCGAAAGGTTTGGCACTCGAAACAGAAGGCTTTTTATCACAGGACAAGAAATCAGCCCTCAAAAACTTAACCGGCAGAAAATATTTTTTTGAAAAAATCCCTAAGCCCCGGGGTCACAATTTCAGCAAAAATCTGACTTTTGGCAGTTCACTCAAAAATGGTGCCAACCGCTTGCAAATGCTCACCTGAAAGCTTTGGCGATGGAAACAGAAGGCTTTTTATCACAGGACAAGAAATCAGCCCTCAAAAACTTAACCGGCAGAAAATATTTTTTTGAAAAAATCCCTAAGCCCCGGGGTCACAATTTCAGCAAAAATCTGACTTTTGGCAGTTCACTCAAAAATGGTGCCAACCGCTTGCAAATGCTCACCTGAAAGCTTTGGCGATGGAAACAGAAGGCTTTTTATCACAGGACAAGAAATCAGCCCTCAAAAACTTAACCGGCAGAAAATATTTTTTTGAAAAAATCCCTAAGCCCCGGGATCACAATTTCAACAAAAATCTGACTTTTGGCAGTTCACTCAAAAATGGTGCCAACCGCTTGCAAATGCTCACCTGAAAGCTTTGGCGATGGAAACAGAAGGCTTTTTATCACAGGACAAGAAATCAGCCCTCAAAAACTTAACCGGCAGAAAATATTTTTTTGAAAAAATCCCTAAGCCCCGGGGTCACAATTTCAGCAAAAATCTGACTTTTGGCAGTTCACTCAAAAATGGTGCCAACCGCTTGCAAATGCTCACCTGAAAGCTTTGGCGATGGAAACAGAAGGCTTTTTATCACCGGACAAGAAATCAGCCCTCAAAAACTTAACCGGCAGAAAATATTTTTTTGAAAAAATCCCTAAGCCCCGGGGTCACAATTTCAGCAAAAATCTGACTTTTGGCAGTTCACTCAAAAATGGTGCCAACCGGTTGCAAATGCTCCCCTGAAAGGTTTGGCACTCGAAACAGAAGGCTTTTTATCACAGGACAAGAAATCAGCCCTCAAAAACTTAACCGGCAGAAAATATTTTTTTGAAAAAATCCCTAAGCCCCGGGGTCACAATTTCAGCAAAAATCTGACTTTTGGCAGTTCACTCAAAAATGGTGCCAACCGCTTGCAAATGCTCACCTGAAAGCTTTGGCGATGGAAACAGAAGGCTTTTTATCACAGGACAAGAAATCAGCCCTCAAAAACTTAACCGGCAGAAAATATTTTTTTGAAAAAATCCCTAAGCCCCGGGGTCACAATTTCAGCAAAAATCTGACTTTTGGCAGTTCACTCAAAAATGGTGCCAACCGCTTGCAAATGCTCCCCTGAAAGGTTTGGCACTCGAAACAGAAGGCTTTTTATCACAGGACAAGAAATCAGCCCTCAAAAACTTAACCGGCAGAAAATATTTTTTTGAAAAAATCCCTAAGCCCCGGGGTCACAATTTCAGCAAAAATCTGACTTTTGGCAGTTCACTCAAAAATGGTGCCAACCGCTTGCAAATGCTCACCTGAAAGCTTTGGCGATGGAAACAGAAGGCTTTTTATCACAGGACAAGAAATCAGCCCTCAAAAACTTAACCGGCAGAAAATATTTTTTTGAAAAAATCCCTAAGCCCCGGGGTCACAATTTCAGCAAAAATCTGACTTTTGGCAGTTCACTCAAAAATGGTGCCAACCGCTTGCAAATGCTCCCCTGAAAGGTTTGGCACTCGAAACAGAAGGCTTTTTATCACAGGACAAGAAATCAGCCCTCAAAAACTTAACCGGCAGAAAATATTTTTTTGAAAAAATCCCTAAGCCCCGGGGTCACAATTTCAGCAAAAATCTGACTTTTGGCAGTTCACTCAAAAATGGTGCCAACCGCTTGCAAATGCTCACCTGAAAGCTTTGGCGATGGAAACAGAAGGCTTTTTATCACAGGACAAGAAATCAGCCCTCAAAAACTTAACCGGCAGAAAATATTTTTTTGAAAAAATCCCTAAGCCCCGGGGTCACAATTTCAGCAAAAATCTGACTTTTGGCAGTTCACTCAAAAATGGTGCCAACCGCTTGCAAATGCTCACCTGAAAGCTTTGGCGATGGAAACAGAAGGCTTTTTATCACCGGACAAGAAATCAGCCCTCAAAAACTTAACCGGCAGAAAATATTTTTTTGAAAAAATCCCTAAGCCCCGGGGTCACAATTTCAGCAAAAATCTGACTTTTGGCAGTTCACTCCAAAATGGTGCCAACCGCTTGCAAATGCTCACCTGAAAGCTTTGGCGATGGAAACAGAAGGCTTTTTATCACAGGACAAGAAATCAGCCCTCAAAAACTTAACCGGCAGAAAATATTTTTTTGAAAAAATCTCTAAGCCCCGGGGTCACAATTTCAGCAAAAATCTGACTTTTGGCAGTTCACTCAAAAATGGTGCCAACCGGTTGCAAATGCTCCCCCGAAAGGTTTGGCACTCGAAACAGAAGGCTTTTTATCACAGGACAAGAAATCAGCCCTCAAAAACTTAACCGGCAGAAAATATTTTTTTGAAAAAATCCCTAAGCCCCGGGGTCACAATTTCAGCAAAAATCTGACTTTTGGCAGTTCACTCAAAAATGGTGCCAGCCGCTTGCAAATGCTCACCTGAAAGCTTTGGCGATGGAAACAGAAGGCTTTTTATCACAGGACAAGAAATCAGCCCTCAAAAACTTAACCGGCAGAAAATATTTTTTTGAAAAAATCCCTAAGCCCCGGGGTCACAATTTCAGCAAAAATCTGACTTTTGGCAGTTCACTTAAAAATGGTGCCAACCGGTTGCAAATGCTCCCCCGAAAGGTTTGGCACTCGAAACAGAAGGCTTTTTATCACAGGACAAGAAATCAGCCCTCAAAAACTTAACCGGCAGAAAATATTTTTTTGAAAAAATCCCTAAGCCCCGGGGTCACAATTTCAGCAAAAATCTGACTTTTGGCAGTTCACTCAAAAATGGTGCCAACCGCTTGCAAATGCTCACCTGAAAGCTTTGGCGATGGAAACAGAAGGCTTTTTATCACAGGACAAGAAATCAGCCCTCAAAAACTTAACCGGCAGAAAATATTTTTTTGAAAAAATCCCTAAGCCCCGGGGTCACAATTTCAGCAAAAATCTGACTTTTGGCAGTTCACTCAAAAATGGTGCCAACCGCTTGCAAATGCTCACCTGAAAGCTTTGGCGATGGAAACAGAAGGCTTTTTATCACAGGACAAGAAATCAGCCCTCAAAAACTTAACCGGCAGAAAATATTTTTTTGAAAAAATCCCTAAGCCCCGGGGTCACAATTTCAGCAAAAATCTGACTTTTGGCAGTTCACTCAAAAATGGTGCCAACCGCTTGCAAATGCTCACCTGAAAGCTTTGGCGATGGAAACAGAAGGCTTTTTATCACCGGACAAGAAATCAGCCCTCAAAAACTTAACCGGCAGAAAATATTTTTTTGAAAAAATCCCTAAGCCCCGGGGTCACAATTTCAGCAAAAATCTGACTTTTGGCAGTTCACTCCAAAATGGTGCCAACCGCTTGCAAATGCTCACCTGAAAGCTTTGGCGATGGAAACAGAAGGCTTTTTATCACAGGACAAGAAATCAGCCCTCAAAAACTTAACCGGCAGAAAATATTTTTTTGAAAAAATCCCTAAGCCCCGGGGTCACAATTTCAGCAAAAATCTGACTTTTGGCAGTTCACTCAAAAATGGTGCCAACCGGTTGCAAATGCTCCCCCGAAAGGTTTGGCACTCGAAACAGAAGGCTTTTTATCACAGGACAAGAAATCAGCCCTCAAAAACTTAACCGGCAGAAAATATTTTTTTGAAAAAATCCCTAAGCCCCGGGGTCACAATTTCAGCAAAAATCTGACTTTTGGCAGTTCACTCAAAAATGGTGCCAGCCGCTTGCAAATGCTCACCTGAAAGCTTTGGCGATGGAAACAGAAGGCTTTTTATCACAGGACAAGAAATCAGCCCTCAAAAACTTAACCGGCAGAAAATATTTTTTTGAAAAAATCCCTAAGCCCCGGGGTCACAATTTCAGCAAAAATCTGACTTTTGGCAGTTCACTTAAAAATGGTGCCAACCGGTTGCAAATGCTCCCCCGAAAGGTTTGGCACTCGAAACAGAAGGCTTTTTATCACAGGACAAGAAATCAGCCCTCAAAAACTTAACCGGCAGAAAATATTTTTTTGAAAAAATCCCTAAGCCCCGGGGTCACAATTTCAGCAAAAATCTGACTTTTGGCAGTTCACTCAAAAATGGTGCCAACCGCTTGCAAATGCTCACCTGAAAGCTTTGGCGATGGAAACAGAAGGCTTTTTATCACAGGACAAGAAATCAGCCCTCAAAAACTTAACCGGCAGAAAATATTTTTTTGAAAAAATCCCTAAGCCCCGGGGTCACAATTTCAGCAAAAATCTGACTTTTGGCAGTTCACTCAAAAATGGTGCCAACCGCTTGCAAATGCTCACCTGAAAGGTTTGGCACGCGAAACAGAAGGCTTTTTATCACAGGACAAGAAATCAGCCCTCAAAAACTTAACCGGCAGAAAATATTTTTTTGAAAAAATCCCTAAGCCCCGGGGTCACAATTTCAGAAAAAATCTGACTTTTGGCAGTTCACTCAAAAATGGTGCCAACCGCTTGCAAATGCTCACCTGAAAGCTTTGGCGATGGAAACAGAAGGCTTTTTATCACAGGACAAGAAATCAGCCCTCAAAAACTTAACCGGCAGAAAATATTTTTTTGAAAAAATCCCTAAGCCCCGGGGTCACAATTTCAGCAAAAATCTGACTGATTACTTGTCCTGTGATAAAAAGCCTTCTGTTTCGAGTGCCAAACCTTTCAGGGAAGCATTTGCAACCGGTTGGCACCATTTTTGAGTGAACTGCCAAAAGTCAGATTTTTGCTGAAATTGTGACTCCGGGGCTTAGGGATTTTTTCAAAAAAATATTTTCTGCCGGTAAAGTTTTTGAGGGCTGATTTCTTGTCCTGTGATAAAAAGCCTTCTGTTTCAAAATCTGACTTTTGGCAGTTCACTCAAAAATGGTGCCAACCGCTTGCAAATGCTCACCTGAAAGCTTTGGCGATGGAAACAGAAGGCTTTTTATCACAGGACAAGAAATCAGCCCTCAAAAACTTAACCGGCAGAAAATATTTTTTTGAAAAAATCCCTAAGCCCCGGGGTCACAATTTCAGCAAAAATCCGACTTTTGGCAGTTCACTCAAAAATGGTGCCAACCGCTTGCAAATGCACACCTGAAAGCTTTGGCGATGGAAACAGAAGGCTTTTTATCACAGGACAAGAAATCAGCCCTCAAAAACTTAACCGGCAGAAAATATTTTTTTGAAAAAATCCCTAAGCCCCGGGGTCACAATTTCAGCAAAAATCTGACTTTTGGCAGTTCACTCAAAAATGGTGCCAACCGCTTGCAAATGCTCACCTGAAAGCTTTGGCGATGGAAACAGAAGGCTTTTTATCACAGGACAAGAAATCAGCCCTCAAAAACTTAACCGGCAGAAAATATTTTTTGGAAAAAATCCCTAAGCCCCGGGGTCACAATTTCAGCAAAAATCTGACTTTTGGCAGTTCACTCAAAAATGGTGCCAACCGCTTGCAAATGCTCACCTGAAAGGTTTGGCACGCGAAACAGAAGGCTTTTTATCACAGGACAAGAAATCAGCCCTCAAAAACTTAACCGGCAGAAAATATTTTTTTGAAAAAAATCCCTAAGCCCCGGGGTCACAATTTCAGCAAAAATCTGACTTTTGGCAGTTCACTCAAAAATGGTGCCAAAAGCTTGAAAATGCTCCCCTGAAAGGTTTGGCACTCGAAACAGAAGGCTTTTTATCACAGGACAAGAAATCATCCCTCAAAAACTTAACTGGCTGAAAATATTTTTTTGAAAAAATCCCTAAGCCCCGGGGTCACAATTTCAGCAAAAATCTGACTTTTGGCAGTTCACTCAAAAATGGTGCCAACCGGTTGCAAATGCTCCCCTGAAAGATTTGGCACTCAAAACAGAAGGCTTTTTATCACAGGACAAGAAATCAGCCCTCAAAAACTTAACCGGCAGAAAATATTTTTTTGAAAAAATCCCTAAGCCCCGGGGTCACAATTTCAGCAAAAATCCGACTTTTGGCAGTTCACTCAAAAATGGTGCCAACCGCTTGCAAATGCTCACCTGAAAGCTTTGGCGATGGAAACAGAAGGCTTTTTATCACAGGACAAGAAATCAGCCCTCAAAAACTTAACCGGCAGAAAATATTTTTTTGAAAAAATCCCTAAGCCCCGGGGTCACAATTTCAGCAAAAATCTGACTTTTGGCAGTTCACTCAAAAATGGTGCCAACCGCTTGCAAATGCTCCCCTGAAAGGTTTGGCACGCGAAACAGAAGGCTTTTTATCACAGGACAAGAAATCAGCCCTCAAAAACTTAACCGGCAGAAAATATTTTTTTGAAAAAATCCCTAAGCCCCGGGGTCACAATTTCAGCAAAAATCTGACTTTTGGCAGTTCACTCAAAAATGGTGCCAACCGCTTGCAAATGCTCACCTGAAAGGTTTGGCATGCGAAACAGAAGGCTTTTTATCACAGGACAAGAAATCAGCCCTCAAAAACTTAACCGGCAGAAAATATTTTTTTGAAAAAAATCCCTAAGCCCCGGGGTCACAATTTCAGCAAAAATCTGACTTTTGGCAGTTCACTCAAAAATGGTGCCAAAAGCTTGAAAATGCTCCCCTGAAAGGTTTGGCACTCGAAACAGAAGGCTTTTTATCACAGGACAAGAAATCATCCCTCAAAAACTTAACTGGCTGAAAATATTTTTTTGAAAAAATCCCTAAGCCCCGGGGTCACAATTTCAGCAAAAATCTGACTTTTGGCAGTTCACTCAAAAATGGTGCCAACCACTTGCAAATGCTCACCTGAAAGGTTTGGCACGCGAAACAGAAGGCTTTTTATCACAGGACAAGAAATCAGCCCTCAAAAACTTTACCGGCAGAAAATATTTTTTTGAAAAAATCCCTAAGCCCCGGGGTCACAGTTTCAGCAAAAATCTGACTTTTGGCAGTTCACTCAAAAATGGTGCCAACCGCTTGCAAATGCTCACCTGAAAGCTTTGGCGATGGAAACAGAAGGCTTTTTATCACAGGACAAGAAATCAGCCCTCAAAAACTTAACCGGCAGAAAATATTTTTTTGAAAAAATCCCTAAGCCCCGGGGTCACAATTTCAGCAAAAATCTGACTTTTGGCAGTTCACTCAAAAATGGTGCCAACCGCTTGCAAATGCTCACCTGAAAGGTTTGGCACGCGAAACAGAAGGCTTTTTATCACAGGACAAGAAATCAGCCCTCAAAAACTTAACCGGCAGAAAATATTTTTTTGAAAAAATCCCTAAGCCCCGGGGTCACAATTTCAGAAAAAATCTGACTTTTGGCAGTTCACTCAAAAATGGTGCCAACCACTAGAACAGTGTTTCCCAACCGGTGTTCCGCGGCACACTAGTGTGCCGTGAGACACCGGCTGGTGTGCCGTGGGAGGGAGGCGGGCGAGTCGGGCGGCGAGAGGCGGCGGCGGCGGCGAGGATCCGCGTCGAGCCGGGGGCGGCTCCGCGGTGCTGGTGCCGAGCGGCGGGGCAGCGCGCGCAAAAGGGAGGCGCGCGAGACAGCGGAGGAGGAGGAGGCCGGCATGTCCGGGCAGCAGCAGCAGCAACTCCCGGCGACGGCTCCTCCTCCGCCCGCTATCGCCGCCACCACCACAACAGCCGCTGCCGCCGTCCCTCAATCCCTCGCTCTGCTGCCTCCTCCCACCCCGGCAAGGGGAAGGGAAAAAACTTTAACTTTTGTGCGTCCCTCACGGCATGACGCTGCGCGCTGACGTCACGGGGCGGGGCTTTTATGGTGGTGTGCCGCGAGATTTTTTCCCGGTAAACAGGTGTGCCGTTGCCCAAAAACGTTTGGGAAACACTGCGCTAGAAAATGCTCCCCTGAAAGGTTTGGAACTCAAAACAGAAGGATTTTTATCACAGGACAAGAAATCAGCCCTCAAAAACTTAACCGGCAGAAAATATTTTTTGGAAAAAATCCCTAAGCCCCGGGGTCACAAATTCAGCAAAAATCTGACTTTTGGCAGTTCACTCAAAAATGGTGCCAACCGCTTGCAAATGCTCACCTGAAAGCTTTGCGATGGAAACAGAAGGCTTTTTATCACAGGACAAGAAATCAGCCCTCAAAAACTTAACTGGCAGAAAATATTTTTTTGAAAAAATCCCTAAGCCCCGGGGTCACAATTTCAGCAAAAATCTGACTTTTGGCAGTTCACTCAAAAATGGTGCCAACCGCTTGAAAATGCTCCCCTGAAAGGTTTGGAACTCAAAATAGAAGGATTTTTATCACAGGACAAGAAATCAGCCCTCAAAAACTTAACCGGCAGAAAATATTTTTGGGAAAAAATCCCTAAGCCCCGGGGTCACAGTTTCAGCAAAAATCTGACTTTTGGCAGTTCACTCAAAAATGGTGCCAACCGCTTGCAAATGCTCACCTGAAAGGTTTGGCACGCGAAACAGAACCCTTTTTATCACAGGACAAGAAATCAGCCCTCAAAAACTTAACTGGCAGAAAATATTTTTTTGAAAAAATCCCAAAGCCCCTGGGTCACAATTTCAGAAAAAATCTGACTTTTGGCAGTTCACTCAAAAATGGTGCCAACCGCTTGCAAATGCTCACCTGAAAGCTTTGGCGATGGAAACAGAAGGCTTTTTATCACAGGACATGAAATCAGCCCTCAAAAACTTAACCGGCAGAAAATATTTTTTTGAAAAAATCCCTAAGCCCCGGGGTCACAATTTCAGCAAAAATCTGACTTTTGGCAGTTCACTCAAAAATGGTGCCAACCGCTTGCAAATGCTCACCTGAAAGCTTTGGCGATGGAAACAGAAGGCTTTTTATCACAGGACAAGAAATCAGCCCTCAAAAACTTAACCGGCAGAAAATATTTTTTTGAAAAAATCCCTAAGCCCCGGGGTCACAATTTCAGCAAAAATCTGACTTTTGGCAGTTCACTCAAAAATGGTGCCAACCGCTTGCAAATGCTCACCTGAAAGCTTTGGCGATGGAAACAGAAGGCTTTTTATCACAGGACAAGAAATCAGCCCTCAAAAACTTAACCGGCAGAAAATATTTTTTTGAAAAAATCCCTAAGCCCCGGGGTCACAATTTCAGCAAAAATCTGACTTTTGGCAGTTCACTCAAAAATGGTGCCAACCGCTTGCAAATGCTCACCTGAAAGCTTTGGCGATGGAAACAGAAGGCTTTTTATCACAGGACAAGAAATCAGCCCTCAAAAACTTAACCGGCAGAAAATATTTTTTTGAAAAAATCCCTAAGCCCCGGGGTCACAATTTCAGCAAAAATCTGACTTTTGGCAGTTCACACAAAAATGGTGCCAACCGCTTGCAAATGCTCACCTGAAAGGTTTGGCACGCGAAACAGAAGGCTTTTTATCACAGGACAAGAAATCAGCCCTCAAAAACTTAACCGGCAGAAAATATTTTTTTGAAAAAATCCCTAAGCCCCGGGGTCACAATCTCACCAAAAATCAGACTTTTGGCAATTCACTCAAAAATGGTGCCAACCGGCTGCAAATGCTCCCGTGAAAGTTTTGGCACGCGAAACAGAAGGCTTTTTATCACAGGACAAGAAATCAGCCCTCAAAAACTTAAACGGCAGAAAATATTTTTTTGAAAAAATCCCTAAGCCCCGGGGTCACAATTTCAGCAAAAATCTGACTTTTGGCAGTTCACTCAAAAATGGTGCCAACCGCTTGCAAATGCTCACCTGAAAGCTTTGGCGATGGAAACAGAAGGCTTTTTATCACAGGACAAGAAATCAGCCCTCAAAAACTTAACCGGCAGATAATATTTTTTTGAAAAAATCCCTAAGCCCCGGGGTCACAATTTCAGCAAAAATCTGACTTTTGGCAGTTCACTCAAAAATGGTGCCAACCGCTTGCAAATGCTCACCTGAAAGCTTTGGCGATGGAAACAGAAGGCTTTTTATCACAGGACAAGAAATCAGCCCTCAAAAACTTAACCGGCAGAAAATATTTTTTTGAAAAAATCCCTAAGCCCCGGGGTCACAATTTCAGCAAAAATCTGACTTTTGGCAGTTCACTCAAAAATGGTGCCAACCGCTTGCAAATGCTCACCTGAAAGCTTTGGCGATGGAAACAGAAGGCTTTTTATCACAGGACAAGAAATCAGCCCTCAAAAACTTAACCGGCAGAAAATATTTTTTTGAAAAAATCCCTAAGCCCCGGGGTCACAATTTCAGCAAAAATCTGACTTTTGGCAGTTCACTCAAAAATGGTGCCAACCGCTTGCAAATGCTCACCTGAAAGCTTTGGCGATGGAAACAGAAGGCTTTTTATCACAGGACAAGAAATCAGCCCTCAAAAAATTAACCGGCAGAAAATATTTTTTTGAAAAAATCCCTAAGCCCCGGGGTCACAATTTCAGCAAAAATCTGACCTTTGGCAGTTCACTCAAAAATGGTGCCAACCGCTTGCAAATGCTCACCTGAAAGCTTTGGCGATGGAAACAGAAGGCTTTTTATCACAGGACAAGAAATCAGCCCTCAAAAACTTAACCGGCAGAAAATATTTTTTGGAAAAAATCCCTAAGCCCCGGGGTCACAATTACAGCAAAAATCTGACTTTTGGGAGTTCACTCAAAAATGGTGCCAACCGCTTGCAAATGCTCACCTGAAAGCTTTGGCGATGGAAACAGAAGGCTTTTTATCACAGGACAAGAAATCAGCCCTCAAAAACTTAACCGGCAGAAAATATTTTTTTGAAAAAATCCCTAAGCCCCGGGGTCACAATTTCAGCAAAAATCTGACTTTTGGCAGTTCACTCAAAAATGGTGCCAACCGCTTGCAAATGCTCACCTGAAAGCTTTGGCGATGGAAACAGAAGGCTCTTTATCACAGGACAAGAAATCAGCCCTCAAAAACTTAACCGGCAGAAAATATTTTTTTGAAAAAATCCCTAAGCCCCGGGGTCACAATTTCAGCAAAAATCTGACTTTTGGCAGTTCACTCAAAAATGGTGCCAAAAGCTTGAAAATGCTCCCCTGAAAGGTTTGGCACTCGAAACAGAAGGCTTTTTATCACAGGACAAGAAATCAGCCCTCAAAAACTCAACCGGCAGAAAATATTTTTTTGAAAAAATCCCTAAGCCCCGGGGTCACAATTTCAGAAAAAAATCTGACTTTTGGTAGTTCACTCAAAAATGGTGCTAACCGCTTGCAAATGCTCACCTGAAAGGTTTTTCACTCGAAACAGAAGGCTTTTTATCACAGGACATGAAATCAGCCCTCAAAAACTTAACCGGCAGAAAATATTTTTTTGAAAAAATCCCTAAGCCCCGGGGTCACAATTTCAGCAAAAATCTGACTTTTGGCAGTTCACTCAAAAATGGTGCCAACCGCTTGAAAATGCTCCCCTGAAAGGTTTGGAACTCAAAACAGAAGGATTTTTATCACAGGACAAGAAATCAGCCCTCAAAAACTTAACCGGCAGAAAATATTTTTTTGAAAAAATCCCTAAGCCCCGGGGTCACAATTTCAGCAAAAATCTGACTTTTGGCAGTTCACTCAAAAATGGTGCCAACCGCTTGCAAATGCTCACCTGAAAGCTTTGGCGATGGAAACAGAAGGCTTTTTATCACAGGACAAGAAATCAGCCCTCAAAAATTTAACTGGCAGAAAAAATTTTTTTGAAAAAATCCCTAAGCCCCGGGGTCACAATTTCAGAAAAAATCTGACTTTTGGCAGTTCACTCAAAAATGGTGCCAACCGCTTGCAAATGCTCACCTGAAAGCTTTGGCGATGGAAACAGAAGGCTTTTTATCACAGGACAAGAAATCAGCCCTCAAAAACTTAACCGGCAGAAAATATTTTTTTGAAAAAATCCCTAAGCCCCGGGGTCACAATTTCAGCAAAAATCTGACTTTTGGCAGTTCACTCAAAAATGGTGCCAAAAGCTTGAAAATGCTTCCCTGAAAGGTTTGGCACTCGAAACAGAAGGCTTTTTATCACAGGACAAGAAATCAGCCCTCAAAAACTCAACCGGCAGAAAATATTTTTTTGAAAAAATCCCTAAGCCCCGGGGTCACAATTTCAGAAAAAAATCTGACTTTTGGCAGTTCACTCAAAAATGGTGCTAACCGCTTGCAAATGCTCACCTGAAAGCTTTGGCGATGGAAACAGAAGGCTTTTTATCACAGGACAAGAAATCAGCCCTCAAAAACTTAACCGGCAGAAAATATTTTTTTGAAAAAATCCCTAAGCCCCGGGGTCACAATTTCAGCAAAAATCTGACTTTTGGCAGTTCACTCAAAAATGGTGCCAACCGCTTTCAAATGCTCACCTGAAAGCTTTGGCGATGGAAACAGAAGGCTTTTTATCACAGGACAAGAAATCAGCCCTCAAAAAGTTAACCGGCAGAAAATATTTTTTTGCAAAAATCCCTAAGCCCCGGGGTCACAATTTCAGCAAAAATCTGACTTTTGGCAGTTCACTTAAAAATTTTTTCAACCGCTTGCAAATGCTCACCTGAAAGGTTTGGCACGCGAAACAGAAGGCTTTTTATCACAGGACAAGAAATCAGCCCTCAAAAACTTAACCGGCAGAAAATATTTTTTTGAAAAAATCCCTAAGCCCCGGGGTCACAATTTCAGCAAAAATCTGACTTTTGGCAGTTCACTCAAAAATGGTGCCAACCGCTTGCAAATGCTCACCTGAAAGCTTTGGCGATGGAAACAGAAGGCTTTTTATCACAGGACAAGAAATCAGCCCTCAAAAAATTAACCGGCAGAAAATATTTTTTTGAAAAAATCCCTAAGCCCCGGGGTCACAATTTCAGCAAAAATCTGACTTTTGGCAGTTCACTCAAAAATGGTGCCAACCGCTTGCAAATGCTCACCTGAAAGCTTTGGCGATGGAAACAGAAGGCTTTTTATCACAGGACAAGAAATCAGCCCTCAAAAATTTAACTGGCAGAAAATATTTTTTTGAAAAAATCCCTAAGCCCCGGGGTCACAATTTCAGAAAAAATCTGACTTTTGGCAGTTCACTCAAAAATGGTGCCAACCGGTTGCAAATGCTCACCTGAAAGCTTTGGCGATGGAAACAGAAGGCTTTTTATCACAGGACAAGAAATCAGCCCTCAAAAACTTAACCGGCAGAAAATATTTTTTTGAAAAAATCCCTAAGCCCCGGGGTCACAATTTCAGCAAAAATCTGACTTTTGGCAGTTCACTCAAAAATGGTGCCAAAAGCTTGAAAATGCTTCCCTGAAAGGTTTGGCACTCGAAACAGAAGGCTTTTTATCACAGGACAAGAAATCAGCCCTCAAAAACTCAACCGGCAGAAAATATTTTTTTTGAAAAAATCCCTAAGCCCCGGGGTCACAATTTCAGAAAAAAATCTGACTTTTGGCAGTTCACTCAAAAATGGTGCTAACCGCTTGCAAATGCTCACCTGAAAGCTTTGGCGATGGAAACAGAAGGCTTTTTATCACAGGACAAGAAATCAGCCCTCAAAAACTTAACCGGCAGAAAATATTTTTTTGAAAAAATCCCTAAGCCCCGGGGTCACAATTTCAGCAAAAATCTGACTTTTGGCAGTTCACTCAAAAATGGTGCCAACCGCTTTCAAATGCTCACCTGAAAGCTTTGGCGATGGAAACAGAAGGCTTTTTATCACAGGACAAGAAATCAGCCCTCAAAAAGTTAACCGGCAGAAAATATTTTTTTGCAAAAATCCCTAAGCCCCGGGGTCACAATTTCAGCAAAAATCTGACTTTTGGCAGTTCACTTAAAAATTTTTTCAACCGCTTGCAAATGCTCACCTGAAAGGTTTGGCACGCGAAACAGAAGGCTTTTTATCACAGGACAAGAAATCAGCCCTCAAAAACTTAACCGGCAGAAAATATTTTTTTGAAAAAATCCCTAAGCCCCGGGGTCACAATTTCAGCAAAAATCTGACTTTTGGCAGTTCACTCAAAAATGGTGCCAACCGGTTGCAAATGCTCACCTGAAAGCTTTGGCGATGGAAACAGAAGGCTTTTTATCACAGGACAAGAAATCAGCCCTCAAAAACTTAACCGGCAGAAAATATTTTTTTGAAAAAATCCCTAGGCCCCGGGGTCACAATTTCAGCAAAAATCTGACTTTTGGCAGTTCACTCAAAAATGGTGCCAACCGCTTGCAAATGCTCACCTGAAAGCTTTGGCGATGGAAACAGAAGGCTTTTTATCACAGGACAAGAAATCAGCCCTCAAAAACTTAAACGGCAGAAAATATTTTTTTGAAAAAATCCCTAAGCCCCGGGGTCACAATTTCAGCAAAAATCTGACTTTTGGCAGTTCACTCAAAAATGGTGCCAACCGCTTGCAAATGCTCACCTGAAAGCTTTGGCGATGGAAACAGAAGGCTTTTTATCACAGGACAAGAAATCAGCCCTCAAAAACTTAACCGGCAGAAAATATTTTTTTGAAAAAATCCCTAAGCCCCGGGGTCACAATTTCAGCAAAAATCTGACTTTTGGCAGTTCACTCAAAAATGGTGCCAACCGCTTGCAAATGCTCACCTGAAAGCTTTGGCGATGGAAACAGAAGGCTTTTTATCACAGGACAAGAAATCAGCCCTCAAAAACTTAACCGGCAGAAAATATTTTTTTGAAAAAATCCCTAGGCCCCGGGGTCACAATTTCAGCAAAAATCTGACTTTTGGCAGTTCACTCAAAAATGGTGCCAACCGCTTGCAAATGCTCACCTGAAAGCTTTGGCGATGGAAACAGAAGGCTTTTTATCACAGGACAAGAAATCAGCCCTCAAAAACTTAAACGGCAGAAAATATTTTTTTGAAAAAATCCCTAAGCCCCGGGGTCACAATTTCAGCAAAAATCTGACTTTTGGCAGTTCACTCAAAAATGGTGCCAACCGCTTGCAAATGCTCACCTGAAAGCTTTGGCGATGGAAACAGAAGGCTTTTTATCACAGGACAAGAAATCAGCCCTCAAAAACTTAACCGGCAGAAAATATTTTTTTGAAAAAATCCCTAAGCCCCGGGGTCACAATTTCAGCAAAAATCTGACTTTTGGCAGTTCACTCAAAAATGGTGCCAACCGCTTGCAAATGCTCACCTGAAAGCTTTGGCGATGGAAACAGAAGGCTTTTTATCACAGGACAAGAAATCAGCCCTCAAAAACTTAACCGGCAGAAAATATTTTTTTGAAAAAATCCCTAGGCCCCGGGGTCACAATTTCAGCAAAAATCTGACTTTTGGCAGTTCACTCAAAAATGGTGCCAACCGCTTGCAAATGCTCACCTGAAAGCTTTGGCGATGGAAACAGAAGGCTTTTTATCACAGGACAAGAAATCAGCCCTCAAAAACTTAAACGGCAGAAAATATTTTTTTGAAAAAATCCCTAAGCCCCGGGGTCACAATTTCAGCAAAAATCTGACTTTTGGCAGTTCACTCAAAAATGGTGCCAACCGCTTGCAAATGCTCACCTGAAAGCTTTGGCGATGGAAACAGAAGGCTTTTTATCACAGGACAAGAAATCAGCCCTCAAAAACTTAACCGGCAGAAAATATTTTTTTGAAAAAATCCCTAAGCCCCGGGGTCACAATTTCAGCAAAAATCTGACTTTTGGCAGTTCACTCAAAAATGGTGCCAACCGCTTGCAAATGCTCACCTGAAAGCTTTGGCGATGGAAACAGAAGGCTTTTTATCACAGGACAAGAAATCAGCCCTCAAAAACTTAACCGGCAGAAAATATTTTTTTGAAAAAATCCCTAAGCCCCGGGGTCACAATTTCAGCAAAAATCTGACTTTTGGCAGTTCACTCAAAAATGGTGCCAACCGCTTGCAAATGCTCACCTGAAAGCTTTGGCGATGGAAACAGAAGGCTTTTTATCACAGGACAAGAAATCAGCCCTCAAAAACTTAACCGGCAGAAAATATTTTTTTGAAAAAATCCCTAAGCCCCGGGGTCACAATTTCAGCAAAAATCTGACTTTTGGCAGTTCACTCAAAAATGGTGCCAACCGGTTGCAAATGCTCACCTGAAAGCTTTGGCGATGGAAACAGAAGGCTTTTTATCACAGGACAAGAAATCAGCCCTCAAAAAATTAACCGGCAGAAAATATTTTTTTGAAAAAATCCCTAAGCCCCGGGGTCACAATTTCAGCAAAAATCTGACCTTTGGCAGTTCACTCAAAAATGGTGCCAACCGCTTGCAAATGCTCACCTGAAAGCTTTGGCGATGGAAACAGAAGGCTTTTTATCACAGGACAAGAAATCAGCCCTCAAAAACTTAACCGGCAGAAAATATTTTTTGGAAAAAATCCCTAAGCCCCGGGGTCACAATTACAGCAAAAATCTGACTTTTGGGAGTTCACTCAAAAATGGTGCCAACCGCTTGCAAATGCTCACCTGAAAGCTTTGGCGATGGAAACAGAAGGCTTTTTATCACAGGACAAGAAATCAGCCCTCAAAAACTTAACCGGCAGAAAATATTTTTTTGAAAAAATCCCTAAGCCCCGGGGTCACAATTTCAGCAAAAATCTGACTTTTGGCAGTTCACTCAAAAATGGTGCCAACCGCTTGCAAATGCTCACCTGAAAGCTTTGGCGATGGAAACAGAAGGCTCTTTATCACAGGACAAGAAATCAGCCCTCAAAAACTTAACCGGCAGAAAATATTTTTTTGAAAAAATCCCTAAGCCCCGGGGTCACAATTTCAGCAAAAATCTGACTTTTGGCAGTTCACTCAAAAATGGTGCCAAAAGCTTGAAAATGCTCCCCTGAAAGGTTTGGCACTCGAAACAGAAGGCTTTTTATCACAGGACAAGAAATCAGCCCTCAAAAACTCAACCGGCAGAAAATATTTTTTTGAAAAAATCCCTAAGCCCCGGGGTCACAATTTCAGAAAAAAATCTGACTTTTGGTAGTTCACTCAAAAATGGTGCTAACCGCTTGCAAATGCTCACCTGAAAGGTTTTTCACTCGAAACAGAAGGCTTTTTATCACAGGACATGAAATCAGCCCTCAAAAACTTAACCGGCAGAAAATATTTTTTTGAAAAAATCCCTAAGCCCCGGGGTCACAATTTCAGCAAAAATCTGACTTTTGGCAGTTCACTCAAAAATGGTGCCAACCGCTTGAAAATGCTCCCCTGAAAGGTTTGGAACTCAAAACAGAAGGATTTTTATCACAGGACAAGAAATCAGCCCTCAAAAACTTAACCGGCAGAAAATATTTTTTTGAAAAAATCCCTAAGCCCCGGGGTCACAATTTCAGCAAAAATCTGACTTTTGGCAGTTCACTCAAAAATGGTGCCAACCGCTTGCAAATGCTCACCTGAAAGCTTTGGCGATGGAAACAGAAGGCTTTTTATCACAGGACAAGAAATCAGCCCTCAAAAATTTAACTGGCAGAAAAAATTTTTTTGAAAAAATCCCTAAGCCCCGGGGTCACAATTTCAGAAAAAATCTGACTTTTGGCAGTTCACTCAAAAATGGTGCCAACCGCTTGCAAATGCTCACCTGAAAGCTTTGGCGATGGAAACAGAAGGCTTTTTATCACAGGACAAGAAATCAGCCCTCAAAAACTTAACCGGCAGAAAATATTTTTTTGAAAAAATCCCTAAGCCCCGGGGTCACAATTTCAGCAAAAATCTGACTTTTGGCAGTTCACTCAAAAATGGTGCCAAAAGCTTGAAAATGCTTCCCTGAAAGGTTTGGCACTCGAAACAGAAGGCTTTTTATCACAGGACAAGAAATCAGCCCTCAAAAACTCAACCGGCAGAAAATATTTTTTTGAAAAAATCCCTAAGCCCCGGGGTCACAATTTCAGAAAAAAATCTGACTTTTGGCAGTTCACTCAAAAATGGTGCTAACCGCTTGCAAATGCTCACCTGAAAGCTTTGGCGATGGAAACAGAAGGCTTTTTATCACAGGACAAGAAATCAGCCCTCAAAAACTTAACCGGCAGAAAATATTTTTTTGAAAAAATCCCTAAGCCCCGGGGTCACAATTTCAGCAAAAATCTGACTTTTGGCAGTTCACTCAAAAATGGTGCCAACCGCTTTCAAATGCTCACCTGAAAGCTTTGGCGATGGAAACAGAAGGCTTTTTATCACAGGACAAGAAATCAGCCCTCAAAAAGTTAACCGGCAGAAAATATTTTTTTGCAAAAATCCCTAAGCCCCGGGGTCACAATTTCAGCAAAAATCTGACTTTTGGCAGTTCACTTAAAAATTTTTTCAACCGCTTGCAAATGCTCACCTGAAAGGTTTGGCACGCGAAACAGAAGGCTTTTTATCACAGGACAAGAAATCAGCCCTCAAAAACTTAACCGGCAGAAAATATTTTTTTGAAAAAATCCCTAAGCCCCGGGGTCACAATTTCAGCAAAAATCTGACTTTTGGCAGTTCACTCAAAAATGGTGCCAACCGCTTGCAAATGCTCACCTGAAAGCTTTGGCGATGGAAACAGAAGGCTTTTTATCACAGGACAAGAAATCAGCCCTCAAAAAATTAACCGGCAGAAAATATTTTTTTGAAAAAATCCCTAAGCCCCGGGGTCACAATTTCAGCAAAAATCTGACTTTTGGCAGTTCACTCAAAAATGGTGCCAACCGCTTGCAAATGCTCACCTGAAAGCTTTGGCGATGGAAACAGAAGGCTTTTTATCACAGGACAAGAAATCAGCCCTCAAAAATTTAACTGGCAGAAAATATTTTTTTGAAAAAATCCCTAAGCCCCGGGGTCACAATTTCAGAAAAAATCTGACTTTTGGCAGTTCACTCAAAAATGGTGCCAACCGGTTGCAAATGCTCACCTGAAAGCTTTGGCGATGGAAACAGAAGGCTTTTTATCACAGGACAAGAAATCAGCCCTCAAAAACTTAACCGGCAGAAAATATTTTTTTGAAAAAATCCCTAAGCCCCGGGGTCACAATTTCAGCAAAAATCTGACTTTTGGCAGTTCACTCAAAAATGGTGCCAAAAGCTTGAAAATGCTTCCCTGAAAGGTTTGGCACTCGAAACAGAAGGCTTTTTATCACAGGACAAGAAATCAGCCCTCAAAAACTCAACCGGCAGAAAATATTTTTTTTGAAAAAATCCCTAAGCCCCGGGGTCACAATTTCAGAAAAAAATCTGACTTTTGGCAGTTCACTCAAAAATGGTGCTAACCGCTTGCAAATGCTCACCTGAAAGCTTTGGCGATGGAAACAGAAGGCTTTTTATCACAGGACAAGAAATCAGCCCTCAAAAACTTAACCGGCAGAAAATATTTTTTTGAAAAAATCCCTAAGCCCCGGGGTCACAATTTCAGCAAAAATCTGACTTTTGGCAGTTCACTCAAAAATGGTGCCAACCGCTTTCAAATGCTCACCTGAAAGCTTTGGCGATGGAAACAGAAGGCTTTTTATCACAGGACAAGAAATCAGCCCTCAAAAAGTTAACCGGCAGAAAATATTTTTTTGCAAAAATCCCTAAGCCCCGGGGTCACAATTTCAGCAAAAATCTGACTTTTGGCAGTTCACTTAAAAATTTTTTCAACCGCTTGCAAATGCTCACCTGAAAGGTTTGGCACGCGAAACAGAAGGCTTTTTATCACAGGACAAGAAATCAGCCCTCAAAAACTTAACCGGCAGAAAATATTTTTTTGAAAAAATCCCTAAGCCCCGGGGTCACAATTTCAGCAAAAATCTGACTTTTGGCAGTTCACTCAAAAATGGTGCCAACCGGTTGCAAATGCTCACCTGAAAGCTTTGGCGATGGAAACAGAAGGCTTTTTATCACAGGACAAGAAATCAGCCCTCAAAAACTTAACCGGCAGAAAATATTTTTTTGAAAAAATCCCTAGGCCCCGGGGTCACAATTTCAGCAAAAATCTGACTTTTGGCAGTTCACTCAAAAATGGTGCCAACCGCTTGCAAATGCTCACCTGAAAGCTTTGGCGATGGAAACAGAAGGCTTTTTATCACAGGACAAGAAATCAGCCCTCAAAAACTTAAACGGCAGAAAATATTTTTTTGAAAAAATCCCTAAGCCCCGGGGTCACAATTTCAGCAAAAATCTGACTTTTGGCAGTTCACTCAAAAATGGTGCCAACCGCTTGCAAATGCTCACCTGAAAGCTTTGGCGATGGAAACAGAAGGCTTTTTATCACAGGACAAGAAATCAGCCCTCAAAAACTTAACCGGCAGAAAATATTTTTTTGAAAAAATCCCTAAGCCCCGGGGTCACAATTTCAGCAAAAATCTGACTTTTGGCAGTTCACTCAAAAATGGTGCCAACCGCTTGCAAATGCTCACCTGAAAGCTTTGGCGATGGAAACAGAAGGCTTTTTATCACAGGACAAGAAATCAGCCCTCAAAAACTTAACCGGCAGAAAATATTTTTTTGAAAAAATCCCTAGGCCCCGGGGTCACAATTTCAGCAAAAATCTGACTTTTGGCAGTTCACTCAAAAATGGTGCCAACCGCTTGCAAATGCTCACCTGAAAGCTTTGGCGATGGAAACAGAAGGCTTTTTATCACAGGACAAGAAATCAGCCCTCAAAAACTTAAACGGCAGAAAATATTTTTTTGAAAAAATCCCTAAGCCCCGGGGTCACAATTTCAGCAAAAATCTGACTTTTGGCAGTTCACTCAAAAATGGTGCCAACCGCTTGCAAATGCTCACCTGAAAGCTTTGGCGATGGAAACAGAAGGCTTTTTATCACAGGACAAGAAATCAGCCCTCAAAAACTTAACCGGCAGAAAATATTTTTTTGAAAAAATCCCTAAGCCCCGGGGTCACAATTTCAGCAAAAATCTGACTTTTGGCAGTTCACTCAAAAATGGTGCCAACCGCTTGCAAATGCTCACCTGAAAGCTTTGGCGATGGAAACAGAAGGCTTTTTATCACAGGACAAGAAATCAGCCCTCAAAAACTTAACCGGCAGAAAATATTTTTTTGAAAAAATCCCTAGGCCCCGGGGTCACAATTTCAGCAAAAATCTGACTTTTGGCAGTTCACTCAAAAATGGTGCCAACCGCTTGCAAATGCTCACCTGAAAGCTTTGGCGATGGAAACAGAAGGCTTTTTATCACAGGACAAGAAATCAGCCCTCAAAAACTTAAACGGCAGAAAATATTTTTTTGAAAAAATCCCTAAGCCCCGGGGTCACAATTTCAGCAAAAATCTGACTTTTGGCAGTTCACTCAAAAATGGTGCCAACCGCTTGCAAATGCTCACCTGAAAGCTTTGGCGATGGAAACAGAAGGCTTTTTATCACAGGACAAGAAATCAGCCCTCAAAAACTTAACCGGCAGAAAATATTTTTTTGAAAAAATCCCTAAGCCCCGGGGTCACAATTTCAGCAAAAATCTGACTTTTGGCAGTTCACTCAAAAATGGTGCCAACCGCTTGCAAATGCTCACCTGAAAGCTTTGGCGATGGAAACAGAAGGCTTTTTATCACAGGACAAGAAATCAGCCCTCAAAAACTTAACCGGCAGAAAATATTTTTTTGAAAAAATCCCTAAGCCCCGGGGTCACAATTTCAGCAAAAATCTGACTTTTGGCAGTTCACTCAAAAATGGTGCCAACCGCTTGCAAATGCTCACCTGAAAGCTTTGGCGATGGAAACAGAAGGCTTTTTATCACAGGACAAGAAATCAGCCCTCAAAAACTTAACCGGCAGAAAATATTTTTTTGAAAAAATCCCTAAGCCCCGGGGTCACAATTTCAGCAAAAATCTGACTTTTGGCAGTTCACTCAAAAATGGTGTCAACCGCTTGCAAATGCTCACCTGAAAGCTTTGGCGATGGAAACAGAAGGCTTTTTATCACAGGACAAGAAATCAGCCCTCAAAAAATTAACCGGCAGAAAATATTTTTTTGAAAAAATCCCTAAGCCCCGGGGTCACAATTTCAGCAAAAATCTGACCTTTGGCAGTTCACTCAAAAATGGTGCCAACCGCTTGCAAATGCTCACCTGAAAGCTTTGGCGATGGAAACAGAAGGCTTTTTATCACAGGACAAGAAATCAGCCCTCAAAAACTTAACCGGCAGAAAATATTTTTTTGAAAAAATCCCTAAGCCCCGGGGTCACAATTTCAGCAAAAATCTGACTTTTGGCAGTTCACTCAAAAATGGTGCCAACCGCTTGCAAATGCTCACCTGAAAGCTTTGGCGATGGAAACAGAAGGCTTTTTATCACAGGACAAGAAATCAGCCCTCAAAAATTTAACTGGCAGAAAATATTTTTTTGAAAAAATCCCTAAGCCCCGGGGTCACAATTTCAGAAAAAATCTGACTTTTGGCAGTTCACTCAAAAATGGTGCCAACCGCTTGCAAATGCTCACCTGAAAGCTTTGGCGATGGAAACAGAAGGCTTTTTATCACAGGACAAGAAATCAGCCCTCAAAAACTTAACCGGCAGAAAATATTTTTTTGAAAAAATCCCTAAGCCCCGGGGTCACAATTTCAGCAAAAATCTGACTTTTGGCAGTTCACTCAAAAATGGTGCCAAAAGCTTGAAAATGCTTCCCTGAAAGGTTTGGCACTCGAAACAGAAGGCTTTTTATCACAGGACAAGAAATCAGCCCTCAAAAACTCAACCGGCAGAAAATATTTTTTTTGAAAAAATCCCTAAGCCCCGGGGTCACAATTTCAGAAAAAAATCTGACTTATGGCAGTTCACTCAAAAATGGTGCTAACCGCTTGCAAATGCTCACCTGAAAGCTTTGGCGATGGAAACAGAAGGCTTTTTATTACAGGACAAGAAATCAGCCCTCAAAAACTTAACCGGCAGAAAATATTTTTTTGAAAAAATCCCTAAGCCCCGGGGTCACAATTTCAGCAAAAATCTGACTTTTGGCAGTTCACTCAAAAATGGTGCCAACCGCTTTCAAATGCTCACCTGAAAGCTTTGGCGATGGAAACAGAAGGCTTTTTATCACAGGACAAGAAATCAGCCCTCAAAAAGTTAACCGGCAGAAAATATTTTTTTGCAAAAATCCCTAAGCCCCGGGGTCACAATTTCAGCAAAAATCTGACTTTTGGCAGTTCACTTAAAAATTTTTTCAACCGCTTGCAAATGCTCACCTGAAAGGTTTGGCACGCGAAACAGAAGGCTTTTTATCACAGGACAAGAAATCAGCCCTCAAAAACTTAACCGGCAGAAAATATTTTTTTGAAAAAATCCCTAAGCCCCGGGGTCACAATTTCAGCAAAAATCTGACTTTTGGCAGTTCACCCAAAAATGGTGCCAACCGGTTGCAAATGCTCACCTGAAAGCTTTGGCGATGGAAACAGAAGGCTTTTTATCACAGGACAAGAAATCAGCCCTCAAAAACTTAACCGGCAAAAAATATTTTTTTGAAAAAATCCCTAAGCCCCGGGGTCACAATTTCAGCAAAAATCTGACTTTTGGCAGTTCACTCAAAAATGGTGCCAACCGCTTGCAAATGCTCACCTGAAAGCTTTGGCGATGGAAACAGAAGGCTTTTTATCACAGGACAAGAAATCAGCCCTCAAAAACTTAAACGGCAGAAAATATTTTTTTGAAAAAATCCCTAAGCCCCGGGGTCACAATTTCAGCAAAAATCTGACTTTTGGCAGTTCACTCAAAAATGGTGCCAACCGCTTGCAAATGCTCACCTGAAAGCTTTGGCGATGGAAACAGAAGGCTTTTTATCACAGGACAAGAAATCAGCCCTCAAAAACTTAACCGGCAGAAAATATTTTTTTGAAAAAATCCCTAAGCCCCGGGGTCACAATTTCAGCAAAAATCTGACTTTTGGCAGTTCACTCAAAAATGGTGCCAAAAGCTTGAAAATGCTTCCCTGAAAGGTTTGGCACTCGAAACAGAAGGCTTTTTATCACAGGACAAGAAATCAGCCCTCAAAAAATTAACCGGCAGAAAATATTTTTTTGAAAAAATCCCTAAGCCCCGGGGTCACAATTTCAGAAAAAAATCTGACTTTTGGCAGTTCACTCAAAAATGGTGCTAACCGCTTGCAAATGCTCACCTGAAAGCTTTGGCGATGGAAACAGAAGGCTTTTTATCACAGGACAAGAAATCAGCCCTCAAAAACTTAACCGGCAGAAAATATTTTTTTGAAAAAATCCCTAAGCCCCGGGGTCACAATTTCAGCAAAAATCTGACTTTTGGCAGTTCACTCAAAAATGGTGCCAACCGCTTGCAAATGCTCACCTGAAAGCTTTGGCGATGGAAACAGAAGGCTTTTTATCACAGGACAAGAAATCAGCCCTCAAAAAATTAACCGGCAGAAAATATTTTTTTGAAAAAATCCCTAAGCCCCGGGGTCACAATTTCAGCAAAAATCTGACTTTTGGCAGTTCACTCAAAAATGGTGCCAACCGCTTGCAAATGCTCACCTGAAAGCTTTGGCGATGGAAACAGAAGGCTTTTTATCACAGGACATGAAATCAGCCCTCAAAAACTTAACCGGCAGAAAATATTTTTTTGAAAAAATCCCTAAGCCCCGGGGTCACAATTTCAGCAAAAATCTGACTTTTGGCAGTTCACTCAAAAATGGTGCCAACCGCTTGAAAATGCTCCCCTGAAAGGTTTGGAACTCAAAACAGAAGGATTTTTATCACAGGACAAGAAATCGGCCCTCAAAAACTTAACCGGCAGAAAATATTTTTTTGAAAAAATCCCTAAGCCCCGGGGTCACAATTTCAGCAAAAATCTGACTTTTGGCAGTTCACTCAAAAATGGTGCCAACCGCTTGCAAATGCTCACCTGAAAGCTTTGGCGATGGAAACAGAAGGCTTTTTATCACAGGACAAGAAATCAGCCCTCAAAAATTTAACTGGCAGAAAATATTTTTTTGAAAAAATCCCTAAGCCCCGGGGTCACAATTTCAGAAAAAATCTGACTTTTGGCAGTTCACTCAAAAATGGTGCCAACCGCTTGCAAATGCTCACCTGAAAGCTTTGGCGATGGAAACAGAAGGCTTTTTATCACAGGACAAGAAATCAGCCCTCAAAAACTTAACCGGCAGAAAATATTTTTTTGAAAAAATCCCTAAGCCCCGGGGTCACAATTTCAGCAAAAATCTGACTTTTGGCAGTTCACTCAAAAATGGTGCCAAAAGCTTGAAAATGCTTCCCTGAAAGGTTTGGCACTCGAAACAGAAGGCTTTTTATCACAGGACAAGAAATCAGCCCTCAAAAACTCAACCGGCAGAAAATATTTTTTTTGAAAAAATCCCTAAGCCCCGGGGTCACAATTTCAGAAAAAAATCTGACTTTTGGCTGTTCACTCAAAAATGGTTCTAACCGCTTGCAAATGCTCACCTGAAAGCTTTGGCGATGGAAACAGAAGGCTTTTTATCACAGGACAAGAAATCAGCCCTCAAAAACTTAACCGGCAGAAAATATTTTTTTGAAAAAATCCCTAAGCCCCAGGGTCACAATTTCAGCAAAAATCTGACTTTTGGCAGTTCACTCAAAAATGGTGCCAACCGCTTTCAAATGCTCACCTGAAAGCTTTGGCGATGGAAACAGAAGGCTTTTTATCACAGGACAAGAAATCAGCCCTCAAAAAGTTAACCGGCAGAAAATATTTTTTTGCAAAAATCCCTAAGCCCCGGGGTCACAATTTCAGCAAAAATCTGACTTTTGGCAGTTCACTTAAAAATTTTTTCAACCGCTTGCAAATGCTCACCTGAAAGGTTTGGCACGCGAAACAGAAGGCTTTTTATCACAGGACAAGAAATCAGCCCTCAAAAACTTAACCGGCAGAAAATATTTTTTTGAAAAAATCCCTAAGCCCCGGGGTCACAATTTCAGCAAAAATCTGACTTTTGGCAGTTCACTCAAAAATGGTGCCAACCGCTTGCAAATGCTCACCTGAAAGCTTTGGCGATGGAAACAGAAGGCTTTTTATCACAGGACAAGAAATCAGCCCTCAAAAACTTAACCGGCAGAAAATATTTTTTTGAAAAAATCCCTAAGCCCCGGGGTCACAATTTCAGCAAAAATCTGACTTTTGGCAGTTCACTCAAAAATGGTGCCAACCGCTTGCAAATGCTCACCTGAAAGCTTTGGCGATGGAAACAGAAGGCTTTTTATCACAGGACAAGAAATCAGCCCTCAAAAAATTAACCGGCAGAAAATATTTTTTTGAAAAAATCCCTAAGCCCCGGGGTCACAATTTCAGCAAAAATCTGACTTTTGGCAGTTCACTCAAAAATGGTGCCAACCGCTTGCAAATGCTCACCTGAAAGGTTTTGCACTCGAAACAGAAGGCTTTTTATCACAGGACAAGAAATCAGCCCTCAAAAAATTAACCGGCAGAAAATATTTTTTTGAAAAAATCCCTAAGCCCCGGGGTCACAATTTCAGTAAAAATCTGACTTTTGGCAGTTCACTCAAAAATGGTGCCAACCGCTTGCAAATGCTCACCTGAAAGCTTTGGCGATGGAAACAGAAGGCTTTTTATCACAGGACAAGAAATCAGCCCTCAAAAACTTAAACGGCAGAAAATATTTTTTTGAAAAAATCCCTAAGCCCCGGGGTCACAATTTCAGCAAAAATCTGACTTTTGGCAGTTCACTCAAAAATGGTGCCAACCGCTTGCAAATGCTCACCTGAAAGCTTTGGCGATGGAAACAGAAGGCTTTTTATCACAGGACAAGAAATCAGCCCTCAAAAAATTAACCGGCAGAAAATATTTTTTTGAAAAAATCCCTAAGCCCCGGGGTCACAATTTCAGCAAAAATCTGACTTTTGGCAGTTCACTCAAAAATGGTGCCAACCGCTTGCAAATGCTCACCTGAAAGCTTTGGCGATGGAAACAGAAGGCTTTTTATCACAGGACAAGAAATCAGCCCTCAAAAACTTAACCGGCAGAAAATATTTTTTTGAAAAAATCCCTAAGCCCCGGGGTCACAATTTCAGCAAAAATCTGACTTTTGGCAGTTCACTCAAAAATGGTGCCAACCGCTTGCAAATGCTCACCTGAAAGCTTTGGCGATGGAAACAGAAGGCTTTTTATCACAGGACAAGAAATCAGCCCTCAAAAACTTAACCGGCAGAAAATATTTTTTTGAAAAAATCCCTAAGCCCCGGGGTCACAATTTCAGCAAAAATCTGACTTTTGGCAGTTCACTCAAAAATGGTGCCAACCGCTTGCAAATGCTCACCTGAAAGCTTTGGCGATGGAAACAGAAGGCTTTTTATCACAGGACAAGAAATCAGCCCTCAAAAACTTAACCGGCAGAAAATATTTTTTTGAAAAAATCCCTAAGCCCCGGGGTCACAATTTCAGCAAAAATCTGACTTTTGGCAGTTCACTCAAAAATGGTGCCAACCGCTTGCAAATGCTCACCTGAAAGCTTTGGCGATGGAAACAGAAGGCTTTTTATCACAGGACAAGAAATCAGCCCTCAAAAACTTAACCGGCAGAAAATATTTTTTTGAAAAAATCCCTAAGCCCCGGGGTCACAATTTCAGCAAAAATCTGACTTTTGGCAGTTCACTCAAAAATGGTGCCAACCGCTTGCAAATGCTCACCTGAAAGCTTTGGCGATGGAAACAGAAGGCTTTTTATCACAGGACAAGAAATCAGCCCTCAAAAACTTAACCGGCAGAAAATATTTTTTTGAAAAAATCCCTAAGCCCCGGGGTCACAATTTCAGCAAAAATCTGACTTTTGGCAGTTCACTCAAAAATGGTGCCAACCGCTTGCAAATGCTCACCTGAAAGCTTTGGCGATGGAAACAGAAGGCTTTTTATCACAGGACAAGAAATCAGCCCTCAAAAACTTAACCGGCAGAAAATATTTTTTTGAAAAAATCCCTAAGCCCCTGGGTCACAATTTCAGCAAAAATCTGACTTTTGGCAGTTCACTCAAAAATGGTGCCAACCGCTTGCAAATGCTCACCTGAAAGCTTTGGCGATGGAAACAGAAGGCTTTTTATCACAGGACAAGAAATCAGCCCTCAAAAACTTAACCGGCAGAAAATATTTTTTTTGAAAAAATCCCTAAGCCCCGGGGTCACAATTTCAGAAAAAATCTGACTTTTGGCAGTTCACTCAAAAATGGTGCCAACCGCTTGCAAATGCTCACCTGAAAGCTTTGGCGATGGAAACAGAAGGCTTTTTATCACAGGACAAGAAATCAGCCCTCAAAAACTTAACCGGCAGAAAATATTTTTTTGAAAAAATCCCTAAGCCCCGGGGTCACAATTTCAGCAAAAATCTGACTTTTGGCGGTTCACTCAAAAATGGTGCCAACCGCTTGCAAATGCTCACCTGAAAGCTTTGGCGATGGAAACAGAAGGCTTTTTATCACAGGACAAGAAATCAGCCCTCAAAAACTTAACCGGCAGAAAATATTTTTTTGAAAAAATCCCTAAGCCCCGGGGTCACAATTTCAGCAAAAATCAGACTTTTGTCAATTCACTCAAAAATGGTGCCAACCGGCTGCAAATGCTCCCGTGAAGGGTTTGGCACGTGAAACAGAAGGCTTTTTATCACAGGACAAGAAATCAGCCCTCAAAAACTTAACCGGCAGAAAATATTTTTTTGAAAAAATCCCTAAGCCCCGGGGTCACAATTTCAGCAAAAATCTGACTTTTGGCAGTTCACTCAAAAGAGGTGCCAACCGCTTGCAAATGCTCACCTGAAAGCTTTGGCGATGGAAACAGAAGGCTTTTTATCACAGGACAAGAAATCAGCCCTCAAAAACTTAACCGGCAGAAAATATTTTTTTGAAAAAATCCCTAAGCCCCGGGGTCACAATTTCAGCAAAAATCTGACTTCTGGCAATTCACTCAAAAATGGTGCCAACCGGCTGCAAATGCTCCCGTAAAAGGTTTGGCACGTGAAACAGAAGGCTTTTTATCACAGGACAAGAAATCAGCCCTCAAAAACTTAACCGGCAGAAAATATTTTTTTGAAAAAATCCCTAAGCCCCGGGGTCACAATTTCAGCAAAAATCTGACTTTTGGCAGTTCACTCAAAAATGGTGCCAACCGCTTGCAAATGCTCACCTGAAAGCTTTGGCGATGGAAACAGAAGGCTTTTTATCACAGGACAAGAAATCAGCCCTCAAAAACTTAACCGGCAGAAAATATTTTTTTGAAAAAATCCCTAAGCCCCGGGGTCACAATTTCAGCAAAAATCTGACTTTTGGCAGTTCACTCAAAAATGGTGCCAACCGCTTGCAAATGCTCCCCTGAAAGCTTTGGCGATGGAAACAGAAGGCTTTTTATCACAGGACAAGAAATCAGCCCTCAAAAACTTAACCGGCAGAAAATATTTTTTTGAAAAAATCCCTAAGCCCCGGGGTCACAATTTCAGCAAAAATCAGACTTTTGGCAGTTCACTCAAAAATGGTGCCAACCGCTTGCAAATGCTCACCTGAAAGCTTTGGCGATGGAAACAGAAGGCTTTTTATCACAGGACAAGAAATCAGCCCTCAAAAACTTAACCGGCAGAAAATATTTTTTTGAAAAAATCCCTAAGCCCCGGGGTCACAATTTCAGCAAAAATCTGACTTTTGGCAGTTCACTCAAAAATGGTGCCAACCGCTTGCAAATGCTCACCTGAAAGCTTTGGCGATGGAAACAGAAGGCTTTTTATCACAGGACAAGAAATCAGCCCTCAAAAACTTAACCGGCAGAAAATATTTTTTTGAAAAAATCCCTAAGCCCCGGGGTCACAATTTCAGCAAAAATCTGACTTTTGGCAGTTCACTCAAAAATGGTGCCAACCGCTTGCAAATGCTCACCTGAAAGCTTTGGCGATGGAAACAGAAGGCTTTTTATCACAGGACAAGAAATCAGCCCTCAAAAACTTAACCGGCAGAAAATATTTTTTTGAAAAAATCCCTAAGCCCCGGGGTCACAATTTCAGCAAAAATCTGACTTTTGGCAGTTCACTCAAAAATGGTGCCAACCGCTTGCAAATGCTCACCTGAAAGCTTTGGCGATGGAAACAGAAGGCTTTTTATCACAGGACAAGAAATCAGCCCTCAAAAACTTAACCGGCAGAAAATATTTTTTTGAAAAAATCCCTAAGCCCCGGGGTCACAATTTCAGCAAAAATCTGACTTTTGGCAGTTCACTCAAAAATGGTGCCAACCGCTTGCAAATGCTCACCTGAAAGCTTTGGCGATGGAAACAGAAGGCTTTTTATCACAGGACAAGAAATCAGCCCTCAAAAACTTAACCGGCAGAAAATATTTTTTTGAAAAAATCCCTAAGCCCCGGGGTCACAATTTCAGCAAAAATCTGACTTTTGGCAGTTCACTCAAAAATGGTGCCAACCGCTTGCAAATGCTCACCTGAAAGCTTTGGCGATGGAAACAGAAGGCTTTTTATCACAGGACAAGAAATCAGCCCTCAAAAACTTAACCGGCAGAAAATATTTTTTTGAAAAAATCCCTAAGCCCCGGGGTCACAATTTCAGCAAAAATCTGACTTTTGGCAGTTCACTCAAAAATGGTGCCAACCGCTTGCAAATGCTCACCTGAAAGCTTTGGCGATGGAAACAGAAGGCTTTTTATCACAGGACAAGAAATCAGCCCTCAAAAACTTAACCGGCAGAAAATATTTTTTTGAAAAAATCCCTAAGCCCCGGGGTCACAATTTCAGAAAAAATCTGACTTTTGGCAGTTCACTCAAAAATGGTGCCAACCGCTTGCAAATGCTCACCTGAAAGCTTTGGCGATGGAAACAGAAGGCTTTTTATCACAGGACAAGAAATCAGCCCTCAAAAACTTAACCGGCAGAAAATATTTTTTTGAAAAAATCCCTAAGCCCCGGGGTCACAATTTCAGCAAAAATCAGACTTTTGGCAGTTCACTCAAAAATGGTGCCAACCGCTTGCAAATGCTCACCTGAAAGCTTTGGCGATGGAAACAGAAGGCTTTTTATCACAGGACAAGAAATCAGCCCTCAAAAACTTAACCGGCAGAAAATATTTTTTTGAAAAAATCCCTAAGCCCCGGGGTCACAATTTCAGCAAAAATCTGACTTTTGGCAGTTCACTCAAAAATGGTGCCAACCGCTTGCAAATGCTCACCTGAAAGCTTTGGCGATGGAAACAGAAGGCTTTTTATCACAGGACAAGAAATCAGCCCTCAAAAACTTAACCGGCAGAAAATATTTTTTTGAAAAAATCCCTAAGCCCCGGGGTCACAATTTCAGCAAAAATCTGACTTTTGGCAGTTCACTCAAAAATGGTGCCAACCGCTTGCAAATGCTCACCTGAAAGCTTTGGCGATGGAAACAGAAGGCTTTTTATCACAGGACAAGAAATCAGCCCTCAAAAACTTAACCGGCAGAAAATATTTTTTTGAAAAAATCCCTAAGCCCCGGGGTCACAATTTCAGCAAAAATCTGACTTTTGGCAGTTCACTCAAAAATGGTGCCAACCGCTTGCAAATGCTCACCTGAAAGCTTTGGCGATGGAAACAGAAGGCTTTTTATCACAGGACAAGAAATCAGCCCTCAAAAACTTAACCGGCAGAAAATATTTTTTTGAAAAAATCCCTAAGCCCCGGGGTCACAATTTCAGCAAAAATCTGACTTTTGGCAGTTCACTCAAAAATGGTGCCAACCGCTTGCAAATGCTCACCTGAAAGCTTTGGCGATTCAAACAGAAGGCTTTTTATCACAGGACAAGAAATCAGCCCTCAAAAACTTAACCGGCAGAAAATATTTTTTTGAAAAAATCCCTAAGCCCCGGGGTCACAATTTCAGCAAAAATCAGACTTTTGTCAATTCACTCAAAAATGGTGCCAACCGGCTGCAAATGCTCCCGTGAAAGGTTTGGCACGTGAAACAGAAGGCTTTTTATCACAGGACAAGAAATCAGCCCTCAAAAACTTAACCGGCAGAAAATATTTTTTTGAAAAAATCCCTAAGCCCCGGGGTCACAATTTCAGCAAAAATCTGACTTTTGGCAGTTCACTCAAAAATGGTGCCAACCGCTTGCAAATGCTCACCTGAAAGCTTTGGCGATGGAAACAGAAGGCTTTTTATCACAGGACAAGAAATCAGCCCTCAAAAACTTAACCGGCAGAAAATATTTTTTTGAAAAAATCCCTAAGCCCCGGGGTCACAATTTCAGCAAAAATCTGACTTTTGGCAGTTCACTCAAAAATGGTGCCAACCGCTTGTAAATGCTCACCTGAAAGCTTTGGCACGCGAAACAGAAGGCTTTTTATCACAGGACAAGAAATCAGCCCTCAAAAACTTAACCGGCAGAAAATATTTTTTTGAAAAAATCCCTAAGCCCCGGGGTCACAATTTCAGCAAAAATCAGACTTTTGGCAATTCACTCAAAAATGGTGCCAACCGGCTGCAAATGCTCCCCTGAAAGGTTTGGCACTCGAAACAGAAGGCTTTTTATCACAGGACAAGAAATCAGCCCTCAAAAACTTAACCGGCAGAAAATATTTTTTTGAAAAAATCCCTAAGCCCCGGGGTCACAATTTCAGCAAAAATCTGACTTTTGGCAGTTCACTCAAAAATGGTGCCAACCGCTTGCAAATGCTCACCTGAAAGCTTTGGCGATGGAAACAGAAGGCTTTTTATCACAGGACAAGAAATCAGCCCTCAAAAACTTAACCGGCAGAAAATATTTTTTTGAAAAAATCCCTAAGCCCCGGGGTCACAATTTCAGCAAAAATCTGACTTTTGGCAGTTCACTCAAAAATGGTGCCAACCGCTTGCAAATGCTCACCTGAAAGCTTTGGCGATGGAAACAGAAGGCTTTTTATCACAGGACAAGAAATCAGCCCTCAAAAACTTAACCGGCAGAAAATATTTTTTTGAAAAAATCCCTAAGCCCCGGGGTCACAATTTCAGCAAAAATCTGACTTTTGGCAGTTCACTCAAAAATGGTGCCAACCGCTTGCAAATGCTCACCTGAAAGATTTGGCGATGGAAACAGAAGGCTTTTTATCACAGGACAAGAAATCAGCCCTCAAAAACTTAAACGGCAGAAAATATTTTTTTGAAAAAATCCCTAAGCCCCGGGGTCACAATTTCAGCAAAAATCTGACTTTTGGCAGTTCACTCAAAAATGGTGCCAACCGCTTGCAAATGCTCACCTGAAAGCTTTGGCGATGGAAACAGAAGGCTTTTTATCACAGGACAAGAAATCAGCCCTCAAAAACTTAACCGGCAGAAAATATTTTTTTGAAAAAATCCCTAAGCCCCGGGGTCACAATTTCAGCAAAAATCTGACTTTTGGCAGTTCACTCAAAAATGGTGCCAACCGCTTGCAAATGCTCACCTGAAAGCTTTGGCGATGGAAACAGAAGGCTTTTTATCACAGGACAAGAAATCAGCCCTCAAAAACTTAACCGGCAGAAAATATTTTTTTGAAAAAATCCCTAAGCCCCGGGGTCACAATTTCAGCAAAAATCTGACTTTTGGCAGTTCGCTCAAAAATGGTGCCAACCGCTTGCAAATGCTCACCTGAAAGCTTTGGCGATGGAAACAGAAGGCTTTTTATCACAGGACAAGAAATCAGCCCTCAAAAACTTAACCGGCAGAAAATATTTTTTTGAAAAAATCCCTAAGCCCCGGGGTCACAATTTCAGCAAAAATCTGACTTTTGGCAGTTCACTCAAAAATGGTGCCAACCGCTTGCAAATGCTCACCTGAAAGATTTGGCGATGGAAACAGAAGGCTTTTTATCACAGGACAAGAAATCAGCCCTCAAAAACTTAAACGGCAGAAAATATTTTTTTGAAAAAATCCCTAAGCCCCGGGGTCACAATTTCAGCAAAAATCTGACTTTTGGCAGTTCACTCAAAAATGGTGCCAACCGCTTGCAAATGCTCACCTGAAAGCTTTGGCGATGGAAACAGAAGGCTTTTTATCACAGGACAAGAAATCAGCCCTCAAAAACTTAACCGGCAGAAAATATTTTTTTGAAAAAATCCCTAAGCCCCGGGGTCACAATTTCAGCAAAAATCTGACTTTTGGCAGTTCACTCAAAAATGGTGCCAACCGCTTGCAAATGCTCACCTGAAAGCTTTGGCGATGGAAACAGAAGGCTTTTTATCACAGGACAAGAAATCAGCCCTCAAAAACTTAACCGGCAGAAAATATTTTTTTGAAAAAATCCCTAAGCCCCGGGGTCACAATTTCAGCAAAAATCAGACTTTTGGCAATTCACTCAAAAATGGTGCCAACCGGCTGCAAATGCTCCCGTGAAAGGTTTGGCACGCGAAACAGAAGGCTTTTTATCACAGGACAAGAAATCAGCCCTCAAAAACTTAACCGGCAGAAAATATTTTTTTGAAAAAATCCCTAAGCCCCGGGGTCACAATTTCAGCAAAAATCTGACTTTTGGCAGTTCACTCAAAAATGGTGCCAACCGCTTGCAAATGCTCACCTGAAAGCTTTGGCGATGGAAACAGAAGGCTTTTTATCACAGGACAAGAAATCAGCCCTCAAAAACTTAACCAGCAGAAAATATTTTTTTGAAAAAATCCCTAAGCCCCGGGGTCACAATTTCAGCAAAAATCAGACTTTTGGCAATTCACTCAAAAATGGTGCCAACCGGCTGCAAATGCTCCCGTGAAAGGTTTGGGACGCGAAACAGAAGGCTTTTTATCACAGGACAAGAAATCAGCCCTCAAAAACTTAACCGGCAGAAAATATTTTTTTGAAAAAATCCCTAAGCCCCGGGGTCACAATTTCAGCAAAAATCTGACTTTTGGCAGTTCACTCAAAAATGGTGCCAACCGCTTGCAAATGCTCCCCTGAAAGCTTTGGCGATGGAAACAGAAGGCTTTTTATCACAGGACAAGAAATCAGCCCTCAAAAACTTAACCGGCAGAAAATATTTTTTTGAAAAAATCCCTAAGCCCCGGGGTCACAATTTCAGCAAAAATCTGACTTTTGGCAGTTCACTCAAAAATGGTGCCAACCGGTTGCAAATGCTCACCTGAAAGCTTTGGCGATGGAAACAGAAGGCTTTTTATCACAGGACAAGAAATCAGCCCTCAAAAACTTAACCGGCAGAAAATATTTTTTTGAAAAAATCCCTAAGCCCCGGGGTCACAATTTCAGCAAAAATCTGACTTTTGGCAGTTCACTCAAAAATGGTGCCAAAAGCTTGAAAATGCTCCCCTGAAAGGTTTGGCACTTGAAACAGAAGGCTTTTTATCAGAGGACAAGAAATCAGCCCTCAAAAACTTAACCGGCAGAAAATATTTTTTTGAAAAAATCCCTAAGCCCCGGGGTCACAATTTCAGCAAAAATCTGACTTTTGGCAGTTCACTCAAAAATGGTGCCAACCGCTTGCAAATGCTCCCCTGAAAGGTTTGGCACGTGAAACAGAAGGCTTTTTATCACAGGACAAGAAATCAGCCCTCAAAAACTTAACCGGCAGAAAATATTTTTTTGAAAAAATCCCTAAGCCCCGGGGTCACAATTTCAGCAAAAATCTGACTTTTGGCAGTTCACTCAAAAATGGTGCCAACCGCTTGCAAATGCTCACCTGAAAGCTTTGGCGATGGAAACAGAAGGCTTTTTATCACAGGACAAGAAATCAGCCCTCAAAAACTTAACCGGTAGAAAATATTTTTTTGAAAAAATCCCTAAGCCCCGGGGTCACAATTTCAGCAAAAATCTGACTTTTGGCAGTTCACTCAAAAATGGTGCCAACCTCTTGCAAATGCTCCCCTGAAAGGTTTGGCACTCGAAACAGAAGGCTTTTTATCACAGGACAAGAAATCAGCCCTCAAAAACTTAACCGGCAGAAAATATTTTTTTGAAAAATTCCCTAAGCCCCGGGGTCACAATTTCAGCAAAAATCTGACTTTTGGCAGTTCACTCAAAAATGGTGCCAACCGGTTGCAAATGCTCCCCTGAAAGGTTTGGCACTCGAAACAGAAGGCTTTTTATCACAGGACAAGAAATCAGCCCTCAAAAACTTAACCGGCAGAAAATATTTTTTTGAAAAAATCCCTAAGCCCCGGGGTCACAATTTCAGCAAAAATCTGACTTTTGGCAGTTCACTCAAAAATGGTGCCAACCGCTTGCAAATGCTCACCTGAAAGCTTTGGCGATGGAAACAGAAGGCTTTTTATCACAGGACAAGAAATCAGCCCTCAAAAACTTAACCGGCAGAAAATATTTTTTTGAAAAAATCCCTAAGCCCCGGGGTCACAATTTCAGCAAAAATCTGACTTTTGGCAGTTCACTCAAAAATGGTGCCAACCGGTTGCAAATGCTCCCCTGAAAGGTTTGGCACTCGAAACAGAAGGCTTTTTATCACAGGACAAGAAATCAGCCCTCAAAAACTTAACCGGCAGAAAATATTTTTTTGAAAAAATCCCTAAGCCCCGGGGTCACAATTTCAGCAAAAATCTGACTTTTGGCAGTTCACTCAAAAATGGTGCCAACCGCTTGCAAATGCTCACCTGAAAGCTTTGGCGATGGAAACAGAAGGCTTTTTATCACAGGACAAGAAATCAGCCCTCAAAAACTTAACCGGCAGAAAATATTTTTTTGAAAAAATCCCTAAGCCCCGGGGTCACAATTTCAGCAAAAATCTGACTTTTGGCAGTTCACTCAAAAATGGTGCCAAAAGCTTGAAAATGCTCCCCTGAAAGGTTTGGCACTCGAAACAGAAGGCTTTTTATCAGAGGACAAGAAATCAGCCCTCAAAAACTTAACCGGCAGAAAATATTTTTTGGAAAAAATCCCTAAGCCCCGGGGTCACAATTTCAGCAAAAATCTGACTTTTGGCAGTTCACTCAAAAATGGTGCCAACCTCTTGCAAATGCTCACCTGAAAGCTTTGGCGATGGAAACAGAAGGCTTTTTATCACAGGACAAGAAATCAGCCCTCAAAAACTTAACCGGCAGAAAATATTTTTTTGAAAAAATCCCTAAGCCCCGGGGTCACAATTTCAGAAAAAATCTGACTTTTGGCAGTTCACTCAAAAATGGTGCCAAAAGCTTGCAAATGCTCCCCTGAAAGGTTTGGCACTCGAAACAGAAGGCTTTTTATCACAGGACAAGAAATCAGCCCTCAAAAACTTAACCGGCAGAAAATATTTTTTTGAAAAATTCCCTAAGCCCCGGGGTCACAATTTCAGCAAAAATCTGACTTTTGGCAGTTCACTCAAAAATGGTGCCAACCGGTTGCAAATGCTCACCTGAAAGCTTTGGCGATGGAAACAGAAGGCTTTTTATCACAGGACAAGAAATCAGCCCTCAAAAACTTAACCGGCAGAAAATATTTTTTTGAAAAAATCCCTAAGCCCCGGGGTCACAATTTCAGCAAAAATCTGACTTTTGGCAGTTCACTCAAAAATGGTGCCAAAAGCTTGAAAATGCTCCCCTGAAAGGTTTGGCACTCGAAACAGAAGGCTTTTTATCAGAGGACAAGAAATCAGCCCTCAAAAACTTAACCGGCAGAAAATATTTTTTTGAAAAAATCCCTAAGCCCCGGGGTCACAATTTCAGCAAAAATCTGACTTTTGGCAGTTCACTCAAAAATGGTGCCAACCGCTTGCAAATGCTCCCGTGAAAGGTTTGGCACGCGAAACAGAAGGCTTTTTATCACAGGACAAGAAATCAGCCCTCAAAAACTTAACCGGCAGAAAATATTTTTTTGAAAAAATCCCTAAGCCCCGGGGTCACAATTTCAGCAAAAATCTGACTTTTGGCAGTTCACTCAAAAATGGTGCCAACCGCTTGCAAATGCTCACCTGAAAGCTTTGGCGATGGAAACAGAAGGCTTTTTATCACCGGACAAGAAATCAGCCCTCAAAAACTTAACCGGCAGAAAATATTTTTTTGAAAAAATCCCTAAGCCCCGGGGTCACAATTTCAGCAAAAATCTGACTTTTGGCAGTTCACTCAAAAATGGTGCCAACCGGTTGCAAATGCTCCCCTGAAAGGTTTGGCACTCGAAACAGAAGGCTTTTTATCACAGGACAAGAAATCAGCCCTCAAAAACTTAACCGGCAGAAAATATTTTTTTGAAAAAATCCCTAAGCCCCGGGGTCACAATTTCAGCAAAAATCTGACTTTTGGCAGTTCACACAAAAATGGTGCCAACCGCTTGCAAATGCTCACCTGAAAGGTTTGGCACGCGAAACAGAAGGCTTTTTATCACAGGACAAGAAATCAGCCCTCAAAAACTTAACCGGCAGAAAATATTTTTTTGAAAAAATCCCTAAGCCCCGGGGTCACAATTTCAGCAAAAATCTGACTTTTGGCAATTCACTCAAAAATGGTGCCAACCGGCTGCAAATGCTCCCGTGAAAGTTTTGGCACGCGAAACAGAAGGCTTTTTATCACAGGACAAGAAATCAGCCCTCAAAAACTTAAACGGCAGAAAATATTTTTTTGAAAAAATCCCTAAGCCCCGGGGTCACAATTTCAGCAAAAATCTGACTTTTGGCAGTTCACTCAAAAATGGTGCCAACCGCTTGCAAATGCTCACCTGAAAGCTTTGGCGATGGAAACAGAAGGCTTTTTATCACAGGACAAGAAATCAGCCCTCAAAAACTTAACCGGCAGAAAATATTTTTTTGAAAAAATCCCTAAGCCCCGGGGTCACAATTTCAGCAAAAATCTGACTTTTGGCAGTTCACTCAAAAATGGTGCCAACCGCTTGCAAATGCTCACCTGAAAGCTTTGGCGATGGAAACAGAAGGCTTTTTATCACAGGACAAGAAATCAGCCCTCAAAAACTTAACCGGCAGAAAATATTTTTTTGAAAAAATCCCTAAGCCCCGGGGTCACAATTTCAGCAAAAATCTGACTTTTGGCAGTTCACTCAAAAATGGTGCCAACCGCTTGCAAATGCTCACCTGAAAGCTTTGGCGATGGAAACAGAAGGCTTTTTATCACAGGACAAGAAATCAGCCCTCAAAAACTTAACCGGCAGAAAATATTTTTTTGAAAAAATCCCTAAGCCCCGGGGTCACAATTTCAGCAAAAATCTGACTTTTGGCAGTTCACTCAAAAATGGTGCCAAAAGCTTGAAAATGCTCCCCTGAAAGGTTTGGCACTCGAAACAGAAGGCTTTTTATCAGAGGACAAGAAATCAGCCCTCAAAAACTTAACCGGCAGAAAATATTTTTTGGAAAAAATCCCTAAGCCCCGGGGTCACAATTTCAGCAAAAATCTGACTTTTGGCAGTTCACTCAAAAATGGTGCCAACCGCTTGCAAATGCTCCCGTGAAAGGTTTGGCACGCGAAACAGAAGGCTTTTTATCACAGGACAAGAAATCAGCCCTCAAAAACTTAACCGGCAGAAAATATTTTTTTGAAAAAATCCCTAAGCCCCGGGGTCACAATTTCAGCAAAAATCTGACTTTTGGCAGTTCACTCAAAAATGGTGCCAACCGCTTGCAAATGCTCACCTGAAAGCTTTGGCGATGGAAACAGAAGGCTTTTTATCACAGGACAAGAAATCAGCCCTCAAAAACTTAACCAGCAGAAAATATTTTTTTGAAAAAATCCCTAAGCCCCGGGGTCACAATTTCAGCAAAAATCAGACTTTTGGCAATTCACTCAAAAATGGTGCCAACCGGCTGCAAATGCTCCCGTGAAAGGTTTGGCACGCGAAACAGAAGGCTTTTTATCACAGGACAAGAAATCAGCCCTCAAAAACTTAACCGGCAGAAAATATTTTTTTGAAAAAATCCCTAAGCCCCGGGGTCACAATTTCAGCAAAAATCTGACTTTTGGCAGTTCACTCAAAAATGGTGCCAACCGCTTGCAAATGCTCACCTGAAAGCTTTGGCGATGGAAACAGAAGGCTTTTTATCACAGGACAAGAAATCAGCCCTCAAAAACTTAACCGGCAGAAAATATTTTTTTGAAAAAATCCCTAAGCCCCGGGGTCACAATTTCAGCAAAAATCTGACTTTTGGCAGTTCACTCAAAAATGGTGCCAACCGCTTGCAAATGCTCCCCTGAAAGCTTTGGCGATGGAAACAGAAGGCTTTTTATCACAGGACAAGAAATCAGCCCTCAAAAACTTAACCGGCAGAAAATATTTTTTTGAAAAAATCCCTAAGCCCCGGGGTCACAATTTCAGCAAAAATCTGACTTTTGGCAGTTCACTCAAAAATGGTGCCAACCGGTTGCAAATGCTCACCTGAAAGCTTTGGCGATGGAAACAGAAGGCTTTTTATCACAGGACAAGAAATCAGCCCTCAAAAACTTAACCGGCAGAAAATATTTTTTTGAAAAAATCCCTAAGCCCCGGGGTCACAATTTCAGCAAAAATCTGACTTTTGGCAGTTCACTCAAAAATGGTGCCAAAAGCTTGAAAATGCTCCCCTGAAAGGTTTGGCACTCGAAACAGAAGGCTTTTTATCAGAGGACAAGAAATCAGCCCTCAAAAACTTAACCGGCAGAAAATATTTTTTTGAAAAAATCCCTAAGCCCCGGGGTCACAATTTCAGCAAAAATCTGACTTTTGGCAGTTCACTCAAAAATGGTGCCAACCGCTTGCAAATGCTCCCCTGAAAGGTTTGGCACGTGAAACAGAAGGCTTTTTATCACAGGACAAGAAATCAGCCCTCAAAAACTTAACCGGCAGAAAATATTTTTTTGAAAAAATCCCTAAGCCCCGGGGTCACAATTTCAGCAAAAATCTGACTTTTGGCAGTTCACTCAAAAATGGTGCCAACCGCTTGCAAATGCTCACCTGAAAGCTTTGGCGATGGAAACAGAAGGCTTTTTATCACAGGACAAGAAATCAGCCCTCAAAAACTTAACCGGTAGAAAATATTTTTTTGAAAAAATCCCTAAGCCCCGGGGTCACAATTTCAGCAAAAATCTGACTTTTGGCAGTTCACTCAAAAATGGTGCCAACCTCTTGCAAATGCTCACCTGAAAGCTTTGGCGATGGAAACAGAAGGCTTTTTATCACAGGACAAGAAATCAGCCCTCAAAAACTTAACCGGCAGAAAATATTTTTTTGAAAAAATCCCTAAGCCCCGGGGTCACAATATCAGCAAAAATCTGACTTTTGGCAGTTCACTCAAAAATGGTGCCAAAAGCTTGCAAATGCTCCCCTGAAAGGTTTGGCACTCGAAACAGAAGGCTTTTTATCACAGGACAAGAAATCAGCCCTCAAAAACTTAACCGGCAGAAAATATTTTTTTGAAAAATTCCCTAAGCCCCGGGGTCACAATTTCAGCAAAAATCTGACTTTTGGCAGTTCACTCAAAAATGGTGCCAACCGCTTGCAAATGCTCACCTGAAAGCTTTGGCGATGGAAACAGAAGGCTTTTTTTCACAGGACAAGAAATCAGCCCTCAAAAACTTAACCGGCAGAAAATATTTTTTTGAAAAAATCCCTAAGCCCCGGGGTCACAATTTCAGCAAAAATCTGACTTTTGGCAGTTCACTCAAAAATGGTGCCAACCTCTTGCAAATGCTCACCTGAAAGCTTTGGCGATGGAAACAGAAGGCTTTTTATCACAGGACAAGAAATCAGCCCTCAAAAACTTAACCGGCAGAAAATATTTTTTTGAAAAAATCCCTAAGCCCCGGGGTCACAATTACAGAAAAAATCTGACTTTTGGCAGTTCACTCAAAAATGGTGCCAAAAGCTTGCAAATGCTCCCCTGAAAGGTTTGGCACTCGAAACAGAAGGCTTTTTATCACAGGACAAGAAATCAGCCCTCAAAAACTTAACCGGCAGAAAATATTTTTTTGAAAAATTCCCTAAGCCCCGGGGTCACAATTTCAGCAAAAATCTGACTTTTGGCAGTTCACTCAAAAATGGTGCCAACCGGTTGCAAATGCTCACCTGAAAGCTTTGGCGATGGAAACAGAAGGCTTTTTATCACAGGACAAGAAATCAGCCCTCAAAAACTTAACCGGCAGAAAATATTTTTTTGAAAAAATCCCTAAGCCCCGGGGTCACAATTTCAGCAAAAATCTGACTTTTGGCAGTTCACTCAAAAATGGTGCCAAAAGCTTGAAAATGCTCCCCTGAAAGGTTTGGCACTCGAAACAGAAGGCTTTTTATCAGAGGACAAGAAATCAGCCCTCAAAAACTTAACCGGCAGAAAATATTTTTTTGAAAAAATCCCTAAGCCCCGGGGTCACAATTTCAGCAAAAATCTGACTTTTGGCAGTTCACTCAAAAATGGTGCCAACCGCTTGCAAATGCTCCCCTGAAAGGTTTGGCACGTGAAACAGAAGGCTTTTTATCACAGGACAAGAAATCAGCCCTCAAAAACTTAACCGGCAGAAAATATTTTTTTGAAAAAAATCCCTAAGCCCCGGGGTCACAATTTCAGCAAAAATCTGACTTTTGGCAGTTCACTCAAAAATGGTGCCAACCGCTTGCAAATGCTCACCTGAAAGCTTTGGCGATGGAAACAGAAGGCTTTTTATCACAGGACAAGAAATCAGCCCTCAAAAACTTAACCGGTAGAAAATATTTTTTTGAAAAAATCCCTAAGCCCCGGGGTCACAATTTCAGCAAAAATCTGACTTTTGGCAGTTCACTCAAAAATGGTGCCAACGACTTGCAAATGCTCACCTGAAAGGTTTGGCACTCGAAACAGAAGGCTTTTTATCACAGGACAAGAAATCAGCCCTCAAAAACTTAACCGGCAGAAAATATTTTTTTGAAAAAATCCCTAAGCCCCGGGGTCACAATTTCAGCAAAAATCTGACTTTTGGCAGTTCACTCAAAAATGGTGCCAACCGCTTGCAAATGCTCACCTGAAAGCTTTGGCGATGGAAACAGAAGGCTTTTTTTCACAGGACAAGAAATCAGCCCTCAAAAACTTAACCGGCAGAAAATATTTTTTTGAAAAAATCCCTAAGCCCCGGGGTCACAATTTCAGCAAAAATCTGACTTTTGGCAGTTCACTCAAAAATGGTGCCAACCTCTTGCAAATGCTCACCTGAAAGCTTTGGCGATGGAAACTGAAGGCTTTTTATCACAGGACAAGAAATCAGCCCTCAAAAACTTAACCGGCAGAAAATATTTTTTTGAAAAAATCCCTAAGCCCCGGGGTCACAATTTCAGAAAAAATCTGACTTTTGGCAGTTCACTCAAAAATGGTGCCAAAAGCTTGCAAATGCTCCCCTGAAAGGTTTGGCACTCGAAACAGAAGGCTTTTTATCACAGGACAAGAAATCAGCCCTCAAAAACTTAACCGGCAGAAAATATTTTTTTGAAAAATTCCCTAAGCCCCGGGGTCACAATTTCAGCAAAAATCTGACTTTTGGCAGTTCACTCAAAAATGGTGCCAACCGCTTGCAAATGCTCACCTGAAAGCTTTGGCGATGGAAACAGAAGGCTTTTTATCACAGGACAAGAAATCAGCCCTCAAAAACTTAACCGGCAGAAAATATTTTTTTGAAAAAATCCCTAAGCCCCGGGGTCACAATTTCAGCAAAAATCTGACTTTTGGCAGTTCACTCAAAAATGGTGCCAAAAGCTTGAAAATGCTCCCCTGAAAGGTTTGGCACTCGAAACAGAAGGCTTTTTATCAGAGGACAAGAAATCAGCCCTCAAAAACTTAAGCGGCAGAAAATATTTTTTTGAAAAAATCCCTAAGCCCCGGGGTCACAATTTCAGCAAAAATCTGACTTTTGGCAGTTCACTCAAAAATGGTGCCAACCTCTTGCAAATGCTCACCTGAAAGCTTTGGCGATGGAAACAGAAGGCTTTTTATCACAGGACAAGAAATCAGCCCTCAAAAACTTAACCGGCCGAAAATATTTTTTTGAAAAAATCCCTAAGCCCCGGGGTCACAATTTCAGAAAAAATCTGACTTTTGGCAGTTCACTCAAAAATGGTGCCAAAAGCTTGCAAATGCTCCCCTGAAAGGTTTGGCACTCGAAACAGAAGGCTTTTTATCACAGGACAAGAAATCAGCCCTCAAAAACTTAACCGGCAGAAAATATTTTTTTGAAAAATTCCCTAAGCCCCGGGGTCACAATTTCAGCAAAAATCTGACTTTTGGCAGTTCACTCAAAAATGGTGCCAACCGCTTGCAAATGCTCACCTGAAAGCTTTGGCGATGGAAACAGAAGGCTTTTTTTCACAGGACAAGAAATCAGCCCTCAAAAACTTAACCGGCAGAAAATATTTTTTTGAAAAAATCCCTAAGCCCCGGGGTCACAATTTCAGCAAAAATCTGACTTTTGGCAGTTCACTCAAAAATGGTGCCAACCTCTTGCAAATGCTCACCTGAAAGCTTTGGCGATGGAAACAGAAGGCTTTTTATCACAGGACAAGAAATCAGCCCTCAAAAACTTAACCGGCAGAAAATATTTTTTTGAAAAAATCCCTAAGCCCCGGGGTCACAATTTCAGCAAAAATCTGACTTTTGGCAGTTCACTCAAAAATGGTGCCAACCGCTTGCAAATGCTCCCCTGAAAGGTTTGGCACGTGAAACAGAAGGCTTTTTATCACAGGACAAGAAATCAGCCCTCAAAAACTTAACCGGCAGAAAATATTTTTTTGAAAAAATCCCTAAGCCCCGGGGTCACAATTTCAGCAAAAATCTGACTTTTGGCAGTTCACTCAAAAATGGTGCCAACCGCTTGCAAATGCTCACCTGAAAGCTTTGGCGATGGAAACAGAAGGCTTTTTATCACAGGACAAGAAATCAGCCCTCAAAAACTTAACCGGTAGAAAATATTTTTTTGAAAAAATCCCTAAGCCCCGGGGTCACAATTTCAGCAAAAATCTGACTTTTGGCAGTTCACTCAAAAATGGTGCCAACCTCTTGCAAATGCTCACCTGAAAGCTTTGGCGATGGAAACAGAAGGCTTTTTATCACAGGACAAGAAATCAGCCCTCAAAAACTTAACCGGCAGAAAATATTTTTTTGAAAAAATCCCTAAGCCCCGGGGTCACAATTTCAGAAAAAATCTGACTTTTGGCAGTTCACTCAAAAATGGTGCCAAAAGCTTGCAAATGCTCCCCTGAAAGGTTTGGCACTCGAAACAGAAGGCTTTTTATCACAGGACAAGAAATCAGCCCTCAAAAACTTAACCGGCAGAAAATATTTTTTTGAAAAATTCCCTAAGCCCCGGGGTCACAATTTCAGCAAAAATCTGACTTTTGGCAGTTCACTCAAAAATGGTGCCAACCGCTTGCAAATGCTCACCTGAAAGCTTTGGCGATGGAAACAGAAGGCTTTTTATCACAGGACAAGAAATCAGCCCTCAAAAACTTAACCGGCAGAAAATATTTTTTTGAAAAAATCCCTAAGCCCCGGGGTCACAATTTCAGCAAAAATCTGACTTTTGGCAGTTCACTCAAAAATGGTGCCAAAAGCTTGAAAATGCTCCCCTGAAAGGTTTGGCACTCGAAACAGAAGGCTTTTTATCAGAGGACAAGAAATCAGCCCTCAAAAACTTAAGCGGCAGAAAATATTTTTTTGAAAAAATCCCTAAGCCCCGGGGTCACAATTTCAGCAAAAATCTGACTTTTGGCAGTTCACTCAAAAATGGTGCCAACCTCTTGCAAATGCTCACCTGAAAGCTTTGGCGATGGAAACAGAAGGCTTTTTATCACAGGACAAGAAATCAGCCCTCAAAAACTTAACCGGCCGAAAATATTTTTTTGAAAAAATCCCTAAGCCCCGGGGTCACAATTTCAGAAAAAATCTGACTTTTGGCAGTTCACTCAAAAATGGTGCCAAAAGCTTGCAAATGCTCCCCTGAAAGGTTTGGCACTCGAAACAGAAGGCTTTTTATCACAGGACAAGAAATCAGCCCTCAAAAACTTAACCGGCAGAAAATATTTTTTTGAAAAATTCCCTAAGCCCCGGGGTCACAATTTCAGCAAAAATCTGACTTTTGGCAGTTCACTCAAAAATGGTGCCAACCGCTTGCAAATGCTCACCTGAAAGCTTTGGCGATGGAAACAGAAGGCTTTTTTTCACAGGACAAGAAATCAGCCCTCAAAAACTTAACCGGCAGAAAATATTTTTTTGAAAAAATCCCTAAGCCCCGGGGTCACAATTTCAGCAAAAATCTGACTTTTGGCAGTTCACTCAAAAATGGTGCCAACCTCTTGCAAATGCTCACCTGAAAGCTTTGGCGATGGAAACAGAAGGCTTTTTATCACAGGACAAGAAATCAGCCCTCAAAAACTTAACCGGCAGAAAATATTTTTTTGAAAAAATCCCTAAGCCCCGGGGTCACAATTTCAGCAAAAATCTGACTTTTGGCAGTTCACTCAAAAATGGTGCCAACCGCTTGCAAATGCTCCCCTGAAAGGTTTGGCACGTGAAACAGAAGGCTTTTTATCACAGGACAAGAAATCAGCCCTCAAAAACTTAACCGGCAGAAAATATTTTTTTGAAAAAATCCCTAAGCCCCGGGGTCACAATTTCAGCAAAAATCTGACTTTTGGCAGTTCACTCAAAAATGGTGCCAACCGCTTGCAAATGCTCACCTGAAAGCTTTGGCGATGGAAACAGAAGGCTTTTTATCACAGGACAAGAAATCAGCCCTCAAAAACTTAACCGGTAGAAAATATTTTTTTGAAAAAATCCCTAAGCCCCGGGGTCACAATTTCAGCAAAAATCTGACTTTTGGCAGTTCACTCAAAAATGGTGCCAACCTCTTGCAAATGCTCACCTGAAAGCTTTGGCGATGGAAACAGAAGGCTTTTTATCACAGGACAAGAAATCAGCCCTCAAAAACTTAACCGGCAGAAAATATTTTTTTGAAAAAATCCCTAAGCCCCGGGGTCACAATTTCAGAAAAAATCTGACTTTTGGCAGTTCACTCAAAAATGGTGCCAAAAGCTTGCAAATGCTCCCCTGAAAGGTTTGGCACTCGAAACAGAAGGCTTTTTATCACAGGACAAGAAATCAGCCCTCAAAAACTTAACCGGCAGAAAATATTTTTTTGAAAAATTCCCTAAGCCCCGGGGTCACAATTTCAGCAAAAATCTGACTTTTGGCAGTTCACTCAAAAATGGTGCCAACCGCTTGCAAATGCTCACCTGAAAGCTTTGGCGATGGAAACAGAAGGCTTTTTTTCACAGGACAAGAAATCAGCCCTCAAAAACTTAACCGGCAGAAAATATTTTTTTGAAAAAATCCCTAAGCCCCGGGGTCACAATTTCAGCAAAAATCTGACTTTTGGCAGTTCACTCAAAAATGGTGCCAACCGGTTGCAAATGCTCCCCTGAAAGGTTTGGCACTCGAAACAGAAGGCTTTTTATCACAGGACAAGAAATCAGCCCTCAAAAACTTAACCGGCAGAAAATATTTTTTTGAAAAAATCCCTAAGCCCCGGGGTCACAATTTCAGCAAAAATCTGACTTTTGGCAGTTCACTCAAAAATGGTGCCAACCGCTTGCAAATGCTCACCTGAAAGCTTTGGCGATGGAAACAGAAGGCTTTTTATCACAGGACAAGAAATCAGCCCTCAAAAACTTAACCGGCAGAAAATATTTTTTTGAAAAAATCCCTAAGCCCCGGGGTCACAATTTCAGCAAAAATCTGACTTTTGGCAGTTCACTCAAAAATGGTGCCAAAAGCTTGAAAATGCTCCCCTGAAAGGTTTGGCACTCGAAACAGAAGGCTTTTTATCAGAGGACAAGAAATCAGCCCTCAAAAACTTAACCGGCAGAAAATATTTTTTGGAAAAAATCCCTAAGCCCCGGGGTCACAATTTCAGCAAAAATCTGACTTTTGGCAGTTCACTCAAAAATGGTGCCAACCTCTTGCAAATGCTCACCTGAAAGCTTTGGCGATGGAAACAGAAGGCTTTTTATCACAGGACAAGAAATCAGCCCTCAAAAACTTAACCGGCAGAAAATATTTTTTTGAAAAAATCCCTAAGCCCCGGGGTCACAATTTCAGAAAAAATCTGACTTTTGGCAGTTCACTCAAAAATGGTGCCAAAAGCTTGCAAATGCTCCCCTGAAAGGTTTGGCACTCGAAACAGAAGGCTTTTTATCAGAGGACAAGAAATCAGCCCTCAAAAACTTAACCGGCAGAAAATATTTTTTTGAAAAATTCCCTAAGCCCCGGGGTCACAATTTCAGCAAAAATCTGACTTTTGGCAGTTCACTCAAAAATGGTGCCAACCGGTTGCAAATGCTCACCTGAAAGCTTTGGCGATGGAAACAGAAGGCTTTTTATCACAGGACAAGAAATCAGCCCTCAAAAACTTAACCGGCAGAAAATATTTTTTTGAAAAAATCCCTAAGCCCCGGGGTCACAATTTCAGCAAAAATCTGACTTTTGGCAGTTCACTCAAAAATGGTGCCAAAAGCTTGAAAATGCTCCCCTGAAAGGTTTGGCACTCGAAACAGAAGGCTTTTTATCAGAGGACAAGAAATCAGCCCTCAAAAACTTAACCGGCAGAAAATATTTTTTTGAAAAAATCCCTAAGCCCCGGGGTCACAATTTCAGCAAAAATCTGACTTTTGGCAGTTCACTCAAAAATGGTGCCAACCGCTTGCAAATGCTCCTGTGAAAGGTTTGGCACGCGAAACAGAAGGCTTTTTATCACAGGGCAAGAAATCAGCCCTCAAAAACTTAACCGGCAGAAAATATTTTTTTGAAAAAATCCCTAAGCCCCGGGGTCACAATTTCAGCAAAAATCTGACTTTTGGCAGTTCACTCAAAAATGGTGCCAACCGCTTGCAAATGCTCACCTGAAAGCTTTGGCGATGGAAACAGAAGGCTTTTTATCACCGGACAAGAAATCAGCCCTCAAAAACTTAACCGGCAGAAAATATTTTTTTGAAAAAATCCCTAAGCCCCGGGGTCACAATTTCAGCAAAAATCTGACTTTTGGCAGTTCACTCAAAAATGGTGCCAACCGGTTGCAAATGCTCCCCTGAAAGGTTTGGCACTCGAAACAGAAGGCTTTTTATCACAGGACAAGAAATCAGCCCTCAAAAACTTAACCGGCAGAAAATATTTTTTTGAAAAAATCCCTAAGCCCCGGGGTCACAATTTCAGCAAAAATCTGACTTTTGGCAGTTCACACAAAAATGGTGCCAACCGCTTGCAAATGCTCACCTGAAAGGTTTGGCACTCGAAACAGAAGGCTTTTTATCACAGGACAAGAAATCAGCCCTCAAAAACTTAACCGGCAGAAAATATTTTTTTGAAAAAATCCCTAAGCCCCGGGGTCACAATCTCACCAAAAATCAGACTTTTGGCAATTCACTCAAAAATGGTGCCAACCGGCTGCAAATGCTCCCGTGAAAGTTTTGGCACGCGAAACAGAAGGCTTTTTATCACAGGACAAGAAATCAGCCCTCAAAAACTTAAACGGCAGAAAATATTTTTTTGAAAAAATCCCTAAGCCCCGGGGTCACAATTTCAGCAAAAATCTGACTTTTGGCAGTTCACTCAAAAATGGTGCCAACCGCTTGCAAATGCTCACCTGAAAGCTTTGGCGATGGAAACAGAAGGCTTTTTATCACAGGACAAGAAATCAGCCCTCAAAAACTTAACCGGCAGAAAATATTTTTTTGAAAAAATCCCTAAGCCCCGGGGTCACAATTTCAGCAAAAATCTGACTTTTGGCAGTTCACTCAAAAATGGTGCCAACCGCTTGCAAATGCTCACCTGAAAGCTTTGGCGATGGAAACAGAAGGCTTTTTATCACAGGACAAGAAATCAGCCCTCAAAAACTTAACCGGCAGAAAATATTTTTTTGAAAAAATCCCTAAGCCCCGGGGTCACAATTTCAGCAAAAATCTGACTTTTGGCAGTTCACTCAAAAATGGTGCCAAAAGCTTGAAAATGCTCCCCTGAAAGGTTTGGCACTCGAAACAGAAGGCTTTTAATCAGAGGACAAGAAATCAGCCCTCAAAAACTTAACCGGCAGAAAATATTTTTTGGAAAAAATCCCTAAGCCCCGGGGTCACAATTTCAGCAAAAATCTGACTTTTGGCAGTTCACTCAAAAATGGTGCCAACCGCTTGCAAATGCTCCCGTGAAAGGTTTGGCACGCGAAACAGAAGGCTTTTTATCACAGGACAAGAAATCAGCCCTCAAAAACTTAACCGGCAGAAAATATTTTTTTGAAAAAATCCCTAAGCCCCGGGGTCACAATTTCAGCAAAAATCTGACTTTTGGCAGTTCACTCAAAAATGGTGCCAACCGCTTGCAAATGCTCACCTGAAAGCTTTGGCGATGGAAACAGAAGGCTTTTTATCACAGGACAAGAAATCAGCCCTCAAAAACTTAACCAGCAGAAAATATTTTTTTGAAAAAATCCCTAAGCCCCGGGGTCACAATTTCAGCAAAAATCAGACTTTTGGCAATTCACTCAAAAATGGTGCCAACCGGCTGCAAATGCTCCCGTGAAAGGTTTGGCACGCGAAACAGAAGGCTTTTTATCACAGGACAAGAAATCAGCCCTCAAAAACTTAACCGGCAGAAAATATTTTTTTGAAAAAATCCCTAAGCCCCGGGGTCACAATTTCAGCAAAAATCTGACTTTTGGCAGTTCACTCAAAAATGGTGCCAACCGCTTGCAAATGCTCACCTGAAAGCTTTGGCGATGGAAACAGAAGGCTTTTTATCACAGGACAAGAAATCAGCCCTCAAAAACTTAACCGGCAGAAAATATTTTTTTGAAAAAATCCCTAAGCCCCGGGGTCACAATTTCAGCAAAAATCTGACTTTTGGCAGTTCACTCAAAAATGGTGCCAACCGCTTGCAAATGCTCCCCTGAAAGCTTTGGCGATGGAAACAGAAGGCTTTTTATCACAGGACAAGAAATCAGCCCTCAAAAACTTAACCGGCAGAAAATATTTTTTTGAAAAAATCCCTAAGCCCCGGGGTCACAATTTCAGCAAAAATCTGACTTTTGGCAGTTCACTCAAAAATGGTGCCAACCGGTTGCAAATGCTCACCTGAAAGCTTTGGCGATGGAAACAGAAGGCTTTTTATCACAGGACAAGAAATCAGCCCTCAAAAACTTAACCGGCAGAAAATATTTTTTTGAAAAAATCCCTAAGCCCCGGGGTCACAATTTCAGCAAAAATCTGACTTTTGGCAGTTCACTCAAAAATGGTGCCAAAAGCTTGAAAATGCTCCCCTGAAAGGTTTGGCACTCGAAACAGAAGGCTTTTTATCAGAGGACAAGAAATCAGCCCTCAAAAACTTAACCGGCAGAAAATATTTTTTTGAAAAAATCCCTAAGCCCCGGGGTCACAATTTCAGCAAAAATCTGACTTTTGGCAGTTCACTCAAAAATGGTGCCAACCGCTTGCAAATGCTCCCCTGAAAGGTTTGGCACGTGAAACAGAAGGCTTTTTATCACAGGACAAGAAATCAGCCCTCAAAAACTTAACCGGCAGAAAATATTTTTTTGAAAAAATCCCTAAGCCCCGGGGTCACAATTTCAGCAAAAATCTGACTTTTGGCAGTTCACTCAAAAATGGTGCCAACCGCTTGCAAATGCTCACCTGAAAGCTTTGGCGATGGAAACAGAAGGCTTTTTATCACAGGACAAGAAATCAGCCCTCAAAAACTTAACCGGTAGAAAATATTTTTTTGAAAAAATCCCTAAGCCCCGGGGTCACAATTTCAGCAAAAATCTGACTTTTGGCAGTTCACTCAAAAATGGTGCCAACCTCTTGCAAATGCTCACCTGAAAGCTTTGGCGATGGAAACAGAAGGCTTTTTATCACAGGACAAGAAATCAGCCCTCAAAAACTTAACCGGCAGAAAATATTTTTTTGAAAAAATCCCTAAGCCCCGGGGTCACAATTTCAGAAAAAATCTGACTTTTGGCAGTTCACTCAAAAATGGTGCCAAAAGCTTGCAAATGCTCCCCTGAAAGGTTTGGCACTCGAAACAGAAGGCTTTTTATCACAGGACAAGAAATCAGCCCTCAAAAACTTAACCGGCAGAAAATATTTTTTTGAAAAATTCCCTAAGCCCCGGGGTCACAATTTCAGCAAAAATCTGACTTTTGGCAGTTCACTCAAAAATGGTGCCAACCGCTTGCAAATGCTCACCTGAAAGCTTTGGCGATGGAAACAGAAGGCTTTTTTTCACAGGACAAGAAATCAGCCCTCAAAAACTTAACCGGCAGAAAATATTTTTTTGAAAAAATCCCTAAGCCCCGGGGTCACAATTTCAGCAAAAATCTGACTTTTGGCAGTTCACTCAAAAATGGTGCCAACCTCTTGCAAATGCTCACCTGAAAGCTTTGGCGATGGAAACAGAAGGCTTTTTATCACAGGACAAGAAATCAGCCCTCAAAAACTTAACCGGCAGAAAATATTTTTTTGAAAAAATCCCTAAGCCCCGGGGTCACAATTTCAGAAAAAATCTGACTTTTGGCAGTTCACTCAAAAATGGTGCCAAAAGCTTGCAAATGCTCCCCTGAAAGGTTTGGCACTCGAAACAGAAGGCTTTTTATCACAGGACAAGAAATCAGCCCTCAAAAACTTAACCGGCAGAAAATATTTTTTTGAAAAATTCCCTAAGCCCCGGGGTCACAATTTCAGCAAAAATCTGACTTTTGGCAGTTCACTCAAAAATGGTGCCAACCGGTTGCAAATGCTCACCTGAAAGCTTTGGCGATGGAAACAGAAGGCTTTTTATCACAGGACAAGAAATCAGCCCTCAAAAACTTAACCGGCAGAAAATATTTTTTTGAAAAAATCCCTAAGCCCCGGGGTCACAATTTCAGCAAAAATCTGACTTTTGGCAGTTCACTCAAAAATGGTGCCAAAAGCTTGAAAATGCTCCCCTGAAAGGTTTGGCACTCGAAACAGAAGGCTTTTTATCAGAGGACAAGAAATCAGCCCTCAAAAACTTAACCGGCAGAAAATATTTTTTTGAAAAAATCCCTAAGCCCCGGGGTCACAATTTCAGCAAAAATCTGACTTTTGGCAGTTCACTCAAAAATGGTGCCAACCGCTTGCAAATGCTCCCCTGAAAGGTTTGGCACGTGAAACAGAAGGCTTTTTATCACAGGACAAGAAATCAGCCCTCAAAAACTTAACCGGCAGAAAATATTTTTTTGAAAAAAATCCCTAAGCCCCGGGGTCACAATTTCAGCAAAAATCTGACTTTTGGCAGTTCACTCAAAAATGGTGCCAACCGCTTGCAAATGCTCACCTGAAAGCTTTGGCGATGGAAACAGAAGGCTTTTTATCACAGGACAAGAAATCAGCCCTCAAAAACTTAACCGGTAGAAAATATTTTTTTGAAAAAATCCCTAAGCCCCGGGGTCACAATTTCAGCAAAAATCTGACTTTTGGCAGTTCACTCAAAAATGGTGCCAACGTCTTGCAAATGCTCACCTGAAAGGTTTGGCACTCGAAACAGAAGGCTTTTTATCACAGGACAAGAAATCAGCCCTCAAAAACTTAACCGGCAGAAAATATTTTTTTGAAAAAATCCCTAAGCCCCGGGGTCACAATTTCAGCAAAAATCTCACTTTTGGCAGTTCACTCAAAAATGGTGCCAACCGCTTGCAAATGCTCACCTGAAAGCTTTGGCGATGGAAACAGAAGGCTTTTTTTCACAGGAGAAGAAATCAGCCCTCAAAAACTTAACCGGCAGAAAATATTTTTTTGAAAAAATCCCTAAGCCCCGGGGTCACAATTTCAGCAAAAATCTGACTTTTGGCAGTTCACTCAAAAATGGTGCCAACCTCTTGCAAATGCTCACCTGAAAGCTTTGGCGATGGAAACTGAAGGCTTTTTATCACAGGACAAGAAATCAGCCCTCAAAAACTTAACCGGCAGAAAATATTTTTTTGAAAAAATCCCTAAGCCCCGGGGTCACAATTTCAGAAAAAATCTGACTTTTGGCAGTTCACTCAAAAATGGTGCCAAAAGCTTGCAAATGCTCCCCTGAAAGGTTTGGCACTCGAAACAGAAGGCTTTTTATCACAGGACAAGAAATCAGCCCTCAAAAACTTAACCGGCAGAAAATATTTTTTTGAAAAATTCCCTAAGCCCCGGGGTCACAATTTCAGCAAAAATCTGACTTTTGGCAGTTCACTCAAAAATGGTGCCAACCGCTTGCAAATGCTCACCTGAAAGCTTTGGCGATGGAAACAGAAGGCTTTTTATCACAGGACAAGAAATCAGCCCTCAAAAACTTAACCGGCAGAAAATATTTTTTTGAAAAAATCCCTAAGCCCCGGGGTCACAATTTCAGCAAAAATCTGACTTTTGGCAGTTCACTCAAAAATGGTGCCAAAAGCTTGAAAATGCTCCCCTGAAAGGTTTGGCACTCGAAACAGAAGGCTTTTTATCAGAGGACAAGAAATCAGCCCTCAAAAACTTAACCGGCAGAAAATATTTTTTTGAAAAAATCCCTAAGCCCCGGGGTCACAATTTCAGCAAAAATCTGACTTTTGGCAGTTCACTCAAAAATGGTGCCAACCTCTTGCAAATGCTCACCTGAAAGCTTTGGCGATGGAAACAGAAGGCTTTTTATCACAGGACAAGAAATCAGCCCTCAAAAACTTAACCGGCAGAAAATATTTTTTTGAAAAAATCCCTAAGCCCCGGGGTCACAATTTCAGAAAAAATCTGACTTTTGGCAGTTCACTCAAAAATGGTGCCAAAAGCTTGCAAATGCTCCCCTGAAAGGTTTGGCACTCGAAACAGAAGGCTTTTTATCACAGGACAAGAAATCAGCCCTCAAAAACTTAACCGGCAGAAAATATTTTTTTGAAAAATTCCCTAAGCCCCGGGGTCACAATTTCAGCAAAAATCTGACTTTTGGCAGTTCACTCAAAAATGGTGCCAACCGCTTGCAAATGCTCACCTGAAAGCTTTGGCGATGGAAACAGAAGGCTTTTTTTCACAGGACAAGAAATCAGCCCTCAAAAACTTAACCGGCAGAAAATATTTTTTTGAAAAAATCCCTAAGCCCCGGGGTCACAATTTCAGCAAAAATCTGACTTTTGGCAGTTCACTCAAAAATGGTGCCAACCGCTTGCAAATGCTCACCAGAAAGCTTTGGCGATGGAAACAGAAGGCTTTTTATCACAGGACAAGAAATCAGCCCTCAAAAACTTAACCGGCAGAAAATATTTTTTTGAAAAAATCCCTAAGCCCCGGGGTCACAATTTCAGCAAAAATCTGACTTTTGGCAGTTCACTCAAAAATGGTGCCAACCGCTTGCAAATGCTCCCCTGAAAGGTTTGGCACGTGAAACAGAAGGCTTTTTATCACAGGACAAGAAATCAGCCCTCAAAAACTTAACCGGCAGAAAATATTTTTTTGAAAAAATCCCTAAGCCCCGGGGTCACAATTTCAGCAAAAATCTGACTTTTGGCAGTTCACTCAAAAATGGTGCCAACCTCTTGCAAATGCTCACCTGAAAGCTTTGGCGATGGAAACAGAAGGCTTTTTATCACAGGACAAGAAATCAGCCCTCAAAAACTTAACCGGCAGAAAATATTTTTTTGAAAAAATCCCTAAGCCCCGGGGTCACAATTTCAGAAAAAATCTGACTTTTGGCAGTTCACTCAAAAATGGTGCCAAAAGCTTGCAAATGCTCCCCTGAAAGGTTTGGCACTCGAAACAGAAGGCTTTTTATCACAGGACAAGAAATCAGCCCTCAAAAACTTAACCGGCAGAAAATATTTTTTTGAAAAATTCCCTAAGCCCCGGGGTCACAATTTCAGCAAAAATCTGACTTTTGGCAGTTCACTCAAAAATGGTGCCAACCGCTTGCAAATGCTCACCTGAAAGCTTTGGCGATGGAAACAGAAGGCTTTTTTTCACAGGACAAGAAATCAGCCCTCAAAAACTTAACCGGCAGAAAATATTTTTTTGAAAAAATCCCTAAGCCCCGGGGTCACAATTTCAGCAAAAATCTGACTTTTGGCAGTTCACTCAAAAATGGTGCCAACCTCTTGCAAATGCTCACCTGAAAGCTTTGGCGATGGAAACAGAAGGCTTTTTATCACAGGACAAGAAATCAGCCCTCAAAAACTTAACCGGCAGAAAATATTTTTTTGAAAAAATCCCTAAGCCCCGGGGTCACAATTTCAGCAAAAATCTGACTTTTGGCAGTTCACTCAAAAATGGTGCCAACCGCTTGCAAATGCTCCCCTGAAAGGTTTGGCACGTGAAACAGAAGGCTTTTTATCACAGGACAAGAAATCAGCCCTCAAAAACTTAACCGGCAGAAAATATTTTTTTGAAAAAATCCCTAAGCCCCGGGGTCACAATTTCAGCAAAAATCTGACTTTTGGCAGTTCACTCAAAAATGGTGCCAACCTCTTGCAAATGCTCACCTGAAAGCTTTGGCGATGGAAACAGAAGGCTTTTTATCACAGGACAAGAAATCAGCCCTCAAAAACTTAACCGGCAGAAAATATTTTTTTGAAAAAATCCCTAAGCCCCGGGGTCACAATTTCAGAAAAAATCTGACTTTTGGCAGTTCACTCAAAAATGGTGCCAAAAGCTTGCAAATGCTCCCCTGAAAGGTTTGGCACTCGAAACAGAAGGCTTTTTATCACAGGACAAGAAATCAGCCCTCAAAAACTTAACCGGCAGAAAATATTTTTTTGAAAAATTCCCTAAGCCCCGGGGTCACAATTTCAGCAAAAATCTGACTTTTGGCAGTTCACTCAAAAATGGTGCCAACCGCTTGCAAATGCTCACCTGAAAGCTTTGGCGATGGAAACAGAAGGCTTTTTTTCACAGGACAAGAAATCAGCCCTCAAAAACTTAACCGGCAGAAAATATTTTTTTGAAAAAATCCCTAAGCCCCGGGGTCACAATTTCAGCAAAAATCTGACTTTTGGCAGTTCACTCAAAAATGGTGCCAACCTCTTGCAAATGCTCACCTGAAAGCTTTGGCGATGGAAACAGAAGGCTTTTTATCACAGGACAAGAAATCAGCCCTCAAAAACTTAACCGGCAGAAAATATTTTTTTGAAAAAATCCCTAAGCCCCGGGGTCACAATTTCAGCAAAAATCTGACTTTTGGCAGTTCACTCAAAAATGGTGCCAACCGCTTGCAAATGCTCCCCTGAAAGGTTTGGCACGTGAAACAGAAGGCTTTTTATCACAGGACAAGAAATCAGCCCTCAAAAACTTAACCGGCAGAAAATATTTTTTTGAAAAAATCCCTAAGCCCCGGGGTCACAATTTCAGCAAAAATCTGACTTTTGGCAGTTCACTCAAAAATGGTGCCAACCGCTTGCAAATGCTCACCTGAAAGCTTTGGCGATGGAAACAGAAGGCTTTTTATCACAGGACAAGAAATCAGCCCTCAAAAACTTAACCGGTAGAAAATATTTTTTTGAAAAAATCCCTAAGCCCCGGGGTCACAATTTCAGAAAAAATCTGACTTTTGGCAGTTCACTCAAAAATGGTGCCAAAAGCTTGCAAATGCTCCCCTGAAAGGTTTGGCACTCGAAACAGAAGGCTTTTTATCACAGGACAAGAAATCAGCCCTCAAAAACTTAACCGGCAGAAAATATTTTTTTGAAAAATTCCCTAAGCCCCGGGGTCACAATTTCAGCAAAAATCTGACTTTTGGCAGTTCACTCAAAAATGGTGCCAACCGCTTGCAAATGCTCACCTGAAAGCTTTGGCGATGGAAACAGAAGGCTTTTTTTCACAGGACAAGAAATCAGCCCTCAAAAACTTAACCGGCAGAAAATATTTTTTTGAAAAAATCCCTAAGCCCCGGGGTCACAATTTCAGCAAAAATCTGACTTTTGGCAGTTCACTCAAAAATGGTGCCAACCGGTTGCAAATGCTCCCCTGAAAGGTTTGGCACTCGAAACAGAAGGCTTTTTATCACAGGACAAGAAATCAGCCCTCAAAAACTTAACCGGCAGAAAATATTTTTTTGAAAAAATCCCTAAGCCCCGGGGTCACAATTTCAGCAAAAATCTGACTTTTGGCAGTTCACTCAAAAATGGTGCCAACCGCTTGCAAATGCTCACCTGAAAGCTTTGGCGATGGAAACAGAAGGCTTTTTATCACAGGACAAGAAATCAGCCCTCAAAAACTTAACCGGCAGAAAATATTTTTTTGAAAAAATCCCTAAGCCCCGGGGTCACAATTTCAGCAAAAATCTGACTTTTGGCAGTTCACTCAAAAATGGTGCCAACCGCTTGCAAATGCTCCCCTGAAAGGTTTGGCACGTGAAACAGAAGGCTTTTTATCACAGGACAAGAAATCAGCCCTCAAAAACTTAACCGGCAGAAAATATTTTTTTGAAAAAATCCCTAAGCCCCGGGGTCACAATTTCAGCAAAAATCTGACTTTTGGCAGTTCACTCAAAAATGGTGCCAACCTCTTGCAAATGCTCACCTGAAAGCTTTGGCGATGGAAACAGAAGGCTTTTTATCACAGGACAAGAAATCAGCCCTCAAAAACTTAACCGGCAGAAAATATTTTTTTGAAAAAATCCCTAAGCCCCGGGGTCACAATTTCAGAAAAAATCTGACTTTTGGCAGTTCACTCAAAAATGGTGCCAAAAGCTTGCAAATGCTCCCCTGAAAGGTTTGGCACTCGAAACAGAAGGCTTTTTATCACAGGACAAGAAATCAGCCCTCAAAAACTTAACCGGCAGAAAATATTTTTTTGAAAAATTCCCTAAGCCCCGGGGTCACAATTTCAGCAAAAATCTGACTTTTGGCAGTTCACTCAAAAATGGTGCCAACCGCTTGCAAATGCTCACCTGAAAGCTTTGGCGATGGAAACAGAAGGCTTTTTTTCACAGGACAAGAAATCAGCCCTCAAAAACTTAACCGGCAGAAAATATTTTTTTGAAAAAATCCCTAAGCCCCGGGGTCACAATTTCAGCAAAAATCTGACTTTTGGCAGTTCACTCAAAAATGGTGCCAACCTCTTGCAAATGCTCACCTGAAAGCTTTGGCGATGGAAACAGAAGGCTTTTTATCACAGGACAAGAAATCAGCCCTCAAAAACTTAACCGGCAGAAAATATTTTTTTGAAAAATTCCCTAAGCCCCGGGGTCACAATTTCAGCAAAAATCTGACTTTTGGCAGTTCACTCAAAAATGGTGCCAACCGCTTGCAAATGCTCACCTGAAAGCTTTGGCGATGGAAACAGAAGGCTTTTTTTCACAGGACAAGAAATCAGCCCTCAAAAACTTAACCGGCAGAAAATATTTTTTTGAAAAAATCCCTAAGCCCCGGGGTCACAATTTCAGCAAAAATCTGACTTTTGGCAGTTCACTCAAAAATGGTGCCAACCTCTTGCAAATGCTCACCTGAAAGCTTTGGCGATGGAAACAGAAGGCTTTTTATCACAGGACAAGAAATCAGCCCTCAAAAACTTAACCGGCAGAAAATATTTTTTTGAAAAATTCCCTAAGCCCCGGGGTCACAATTTCAGCAAAAATCTGACTTTTGGCAGTTCACTCAAAAATGGTGCCAACCGCTTGCAAATGCTCACCTGAAAGCTTTGGCGATGGAAACAGAAGGCTTTTTTTCACAGGACAAGAAATCAGCCCTCAAAAACTTAACCGGCAGAAAATATTTTTTTGAAAAAATCCCTAAGCCCCGGGGTCACAATTTCAGCAAAAATCTGACTTTTGGCAGTTCACTCAAAAATGGTGCCAACCGGTTGCAAATGCTCCCCTGAAAGGTTTGGCACTCGAAACAGAAGGCTTTTTATCACAGGACAAGAAATCAGCCCTCAAAAACTTAACCGGCAGAAAATATTTTTTTGAAAAAATCCCTAAGCCCCGGGGTCACAATTTCAGCAAAAATCTGACTTTTGGCAGTTCACTCAAAAATGGTGCCAACCGCTTGCAAATGCTCACCTGAAAGCTTTGGCGATGGAAACAGAAGGCTTTTTATCACAGGACAAGAAATCAGCCCTCAAAAACTTAACCGGCAGAAAATATTTTTTTGAAAAAATCCCTAAGCCCCGGGGTCACAATTTCAGCAAAAATCTGACTTTTGGCAGTTCACTCAAAAATGGTGCCAACCGCTTGCAAATGCTCCCCTGAAAGGTTTGGCACGTGAAACAGAAGGCTTTTTATCACAGGACAAGAAATCAGCCCTCAAAAACTTAACCGGCAGAAAATATTTTTTTGAAAAAATCCCTAAGCCCCGGGGTCACAATTTCAGCAAAAATCTGACTTTTGGCAGTTCACTCAAAAATGGTGCCAACCGCTTGCAAATGCTCACCTGAAAGCTTTGGCGATGGAAACAGAAGGCTTTTTATCACAGGACAAGAAATCAGCCCTCAAAAACTTAACCGGTAGAAAATATTTTTTTGAAAAAATCCCTAAGCCCCGGGGTCACAATTTCAGCAAAAATCTGACTTTTGGCAGTTCACTCAAAAATGGTGCCAACCTCTTGCAAATGCTCACCTGAAAGCTTTGGCGATGGAAACAGAAGGCTTTTTATCACAGGACAAGAAATCAGCCCTCAAAAACTTAACCGGCAGAAAATATTTTTTTGAAAAAATCCCTAAGCCCCGGGGTCACAATTTCAGAAAAAATCTGACTTTTGGCAGTTCACTCAAAAATGGTGCCAAAAGCTTGCAAATGCTCCCCTGGCAGGTTTGGCACTCGAAACAGAAGGCTTTTTATCACAGGACAAGAAATCAGCCCTCAAAAACTTAACCGGCAGAAAATATTTTTTTGAAAAAATCCCTAAGCCCCGGGGTCACAATTTCAGCAAAAATCTGACTTTTGGCAGTTCACTCAAAAATGGTGCCAACCTCTTGCAAATGCTCACCTGAAAGCTTTGGCGATGGAAACAGAAGGCTTTTTATCACAGGACAAGAAATCAGCCCTCAAAAACTTAACCGGCAGAAAATATTTTTTTGAAAAAATCCCTAAGCCCCGGGGTCACAATTTCAGCAAAAATCTGACTTTTGGCAGTTCACTCAAAAATGGTGCCAACCGCTTGCAAATGCTCCCCTGAAAGGTTTGGCACGTGAAACAGAAGGCTTTTTATCACAGGACAAGAAATCAGCCCTCAAAAACTTAACCGGCAGAAAATATTTTTTTGAAAAAATCCCTAAGCCCCGGGGTCACAATTTCAGCAAAAATCTGACTTTTGGCAGTTCACTCAAAAATGGTGCCAACCGCTTGCAAATGCTCACCTGAAAGCTTTGGCGATGGAAACAGAAGGCTTTTTATCACAGGACAAGAAATCAGCCCTCAAAAACTTAACCGGTAGAAAATATTTTTTTGAAAAAATCCCTAAGCCCCGGGGTCACAATTTCAGAAAAAATCTGACTTTTGGCAGTTCACTCAAAAATGGTGCCAAAAGCTTGCAAATGCTCCCCTGAAAGGTTTGGCACTCGAAACAGAAGGCTTTTTATCACAGGACAAGAAATCAGCCCTCAAAAACTTAACCGGCAGAAAATATTTTTTTGAAAAATTCCCTAAGCCCCGGGGTCACAATTTCAGCAAAAATCTGACTTTTGGCAGTTCACTCAAAAATGGTGCCAACCGCTTGCAAATGCTCACCTGAAAGCTTTGGCGATGGAAACAGAAGGCTTTTTTTCACAGGACAAGAAATCAGCCCTCAAAAACTTAACCGGCAAAAAATATTTTTTTGAAAAAATCCCTAAGCCCCGGGGTCACAATTTCAGCAAAAATCTGACTTTTGGCAGTTCACTCAAAAATGGTGCCAACCGGTTGCAAATGCTCCCCTGAAAGGTTTGGCACTCGAAACAGAAGGCTTTTTATCACAGGACAAGAAATCAGCCCTCAAAAACTTAACCGGCAGAAAATATTTTTTTGAAAAAATCCCTAAGCCCCGGGGTCACAATTTCAGCAAAAATCTGACTTTTGGCAGTTCACTCAAAAATGGTGCCAACCGCTTGCAAATGCTCACCTGAAAGCTTTGGCGATGGAAACAGAAGGCTTTTTATCACAGGACAAGAAATCAGCCCTCAAAAACTTAACCGGCAGAAAATATTTTTTTGAAAAAATCCCTAAGCCCCGGGGTCACAATTTCAGCAAAAATCTGACTTTTGGCAGTTCACTCAAAAATGGTGCCAACCGCTTGCAAATGCTCCCCTGAAAGGTTTGGCACGTGAAACAGAAGGCTTTTTATCACAGGACAAGAAATCAGCCCTCAAAAACTTAACCGGCAGAAAATATTTTTTTGAAAAAATCCCTAAGCCCCGGGGTCACAATTTCAGCAAAAATCTGACTTTTGGCAGTTCACTCAAAAATGGTGCCAACCTCTTGCAAATGCTCACCTGAAAGCTTTGGCGATGGAAACAGAAGGCTTTTTATCACAGGACAAGAAATCAGCCCTCAAAAACTTAACCGGCAGAAAATATTTTTTTGAAAAAATCCCTAAGCCCCGGGGTCACAATTTCAGAAAAAATCTGACTTTTGGCAGTTCACTCAAAAATGGTGCCAAAAGCTTGCAAATGCTCCCCTGAAAGGTTTGGCACTCGAAACAGAAGGCTTTTTATCACAGGACAAGAAATCAGCCCTCAAAAACTTAACCGGCAGAAAATATTTTTTTGAAAAATTCCCTAAGCCCCGGGGTCACAATTTCAGCAAAAATCTGACTTTTGGCAGTTCACTCAAAAATGGTGCCAACCGCTTGCAAATGCTCACCTGAAAGCTTTGGCGATGGAAACAGAAGGCTTTTTTTCACAGGACAAGAAATCAGCCCTCAAAAACTTAACCGGCAGAAAATATTTTTTTGAAAAAATCCCTAAGCCCCGGGGTCACAATTTCAGCAAAAATCTGACTTTTGGCAGTTCACTCAAAAATGGTGCCAACCTCTTGCAAATGCTCACCTGAAAGCTTTGGCGATGGAAACAGAAGGCTTTTTATCACAGGACAAGAAATCAGCCCTCAAAAACTTAACCGGCAGAAAATATTTTTTTGAAAAATTCCCTAAGCCCCGGGGTCACAATTTCAGCAAAAATCTGACTTTTGGCAGTTCACTCAAAAATGGTGCCAACCGCTTGCAAATGCTCACCTGAAAGCTTTGGCGATGGAAACAGAAGGCTTTTTTTCACAGGACAAGAAATCAGCCCTCAAAAACTTAACCGGCAGAAAATATTTTTTTGAAAAAATCCCTAAGCCCCGGGGTCACAATTTCAGCAAAAATCTGACTTTTGGCAGTTCACTCAAAAATGGTGCCAACCTCTTGCAAATGCTCACCTGAAAGCTTTGGCGATGGAAACAGAAGGCTTTTTATCACAGGACAAGAAATCAGCCCTCAAAAACTTAACCGGCAGAAAATATTTTTTTGAAAAATTCCCTAAGCCCCGGGGTCACAATTTCAGCAAAAATCTGACTTTTGGCAGTTCACTCAAAAATGGTGCCAACCGCTTGCAAATGCTCACCTGAAAGCTTTGGCGATGGAAACAGAAGGCTTTTTTTCACAGGACAAGAAATCAGCCCTCAAAAACTTAACCGGCAGAAAATATTTTTTTGAAAAAATCCCTAAGCCCCGGGGTCACAATTTCAGCAAAAATCTGACTTTTGGCAGTTCACTCAAAAATGGTGCCAACCGGTTGCAAATGCTCCCCTGAAAGGTTTGGCACTCGAAACAGAAGGCTTTTTATCACAGGACAAGAAATCAGCCCTCAAAAACTTAACCGGCAGAAAATATTTTTTTGAAAAAATCCCTAAGCCCCGGGGTCACAATTTCAGCAAAAATCTGACTTTTGGCAGTTCACTCAAAAATGGTGCCAACCGCTTGCAAATGCTCACCTGAAAGCTTTGGCGATGGAAACAGAAGGCTTTTTATCACAGGACAAGAAATCAGCCCTCAAAAACTTAACCGGCAGAAAATATTTTTTTGAAAAAATCCCTAAGCCCCGGGGTCACAATTTCAGCAAAAATCTGACTTTTGGCAGTTCACTCAAAAATGGTGCCAACCGCTTGCAAATGCTCCCCTGAAAGGTTTGGCACGTGAAACAGAAGGCTTTTTATCACAGGACAAGAAATCAGCCCTCAAAAACTTAACCGGCAGAAAATATTTTTTTGAAAAAATCCCAAAGCCCCGGGGTCACAATTTCAGCAAAAATCTGACTTTTGGCAGTTCACTCAAAAATGGTGCCAACCTCTTGCAAATGCTCACCTGAAAGCTTTGGCGATGGAAACAGAAGGCTTTTTATCACAGGACAAGAAATCAGCCCTCAAAAACTTAACCGGCAGAAAATATTTTTTTGAAAAAATCCCTAAGCCCCGGGGTCACAATTTCAGAAAAAATCTGACTTTTGGCAGTTCACTCAAAAATGGTGCCAAAAGCTTGCAAATGCTCCCCTGAAAGGTTTGGCACTCGAAACAGAAGGCTTTTTATCACAGGACAAGAAATCAGCCCTCAAAAACTTAACCGGCAGAAAATATTTTTTTGAAAAATTCCCTAAGCCCCGGGGTCACAATTTCAGCAAAAATCTGACTTTTGGCAGTTCACTCAAAAATGGTGCCAACCGCTTGCAAATGCTCACCTGAAAGCTTTGGCGATGGAAACAGAAGGCTTTTTTTCACAGGACAAGAAATCAGCCCTCAAAAACTTAACCGGCAGAAAATATTTTTTTGAAAAAATCCCTAAGCCCCGGGGTCACAATTTCAGCAAAAATCTGACTTTTGGCAGTTCACTCAAAAATGGTGCCAACCTCTTGCAAATGCTCACCTGAAAGCTTTGGCGATGGAAACAGAAGGCTTTTTATCACAGGACAAGAAATCAGCCCTCAAAAACTTAACCGGCAGAAAATATTTTTTTGAAAAATTCCCTAAGCCCCGGGGTCACAATTTCAGCAAAAATCTGACTTTTGGCAGTTCACTCAAAAATGGTGCCAACCGCTTGCAAATGCTCACCTGAAAGCTTTGGCGATGGAAACAGAAGGCTTTTTTTCACAGGACAAGAAATCAGCCCTCAAAAACTTAACCGGCAGAAAATATTTTTTTGAAAAAATCCCTAAGCCCCGGGGTCACAATTTCAGCAAAAATCTGACTTTTGGCAGTTCACTCAAAAATGGTGCCAACCGGTTGCAAATGCTCCCCTGAAAGGTTTGGCACTCGAAACAGAAGGCTTTTTATCACAGGACAAGAAATCAGCCCTCAAAAACTTAACCGGCAGAAAATATTTTTTTGAAAAAATCCCTAAGCCCCGGGGTCACAATTTCAGCAAAAATCTGACTTTTGGCAGTTCACTCAAAAATGGTGCCAACCGCTTGCAAATGCTCACCTGAAAGCTTTGGCGATGGAAACAGAAGGCTTTTTATCACAGGACAAGAAATCAGCCCTCAAAAACTTAACCGGCAGAAAATATTTTTTTGAAAAAATCCCTAAGCCCCGGGGTCACAATTTCAGCAAAAATCTGACTTTTGGCAGTTCACTCAAAAATGGTGCCAACCGCTTGCAAATGCTCCCCTGAAAGGTTTGGCACGTGAAACAGAAGGCTTTTTATCACAGGACAAGAAATCAGCCCTCAAAAACTTAACCGGCAGAAAATATTTTTTTGAAAAAATCCCAAAGCCCCGGGGTCACAATTTCAGCAAAAATCTGACTTTTGGCAGTTCACTCAAAAATGGTGCCAACCTCTTGCAAATGCTCACCTGAAAGCTTTGGCGATGGAAACAGAAGGCTTTTTATCACAGGACAAGAAATCAGCCCTCAAAAACTTAACCGGCAGAAAATATTTTTTTGAAAAAATCCCTAAGCCCCGGGGTCACAATTTCAGAAAAAATCTGACTTTTGGCAGTTCACTCAAAAATGGTGCCAAAAGCTTGCAAATGCTCCCCTGAAAGGTTTGGCACTCGAAACAGAAGGCTTTTTATCACAGGACAAGAAATCAGCCCTCAAAAACTTAACCGGCAGAAAATATTTTTTTGAAAAATTCCCTAAGCCCCGGGGTCACAATTTCAGCAAAAATCTGACTTTTGGCAGTTCACTCAAAAATGGTGCCAACCGCTTGCAAATGCTCACCTGAAAGCTTTGGCGATGGAAACAGAAGGCTTTTTTTCACAGGACAAGAAATCAGCCCTCAAAAACTTAACCGGCAGAAAATATTTTTTTGAAAAAATCCCTAAGCCCCGGGGTCACAATTTCAGCAAAAATCTGACTTTTGGCAGTTCACTCAAAAATGGTGCCAACCTCTTGCAAATGCTCACCTGAAAGCTTTGGCGATGGAAACAGAAGGCTTTTTATCACAGGACAAGAAATCAGCCCTCAAAAACTTAACCGGCAGAAAATATTTTTTTGAAAAAATCCCTAAGCCCCGGGGTCACAATTTCAGAAAAAATCTGACTTTTGGCAGTTCACTCAAAAATGGTGCCAAAAGCTTGCAAATGCTCCCCTGAAAGGTTTGGCACTCGAAACAGAAGGCTTTTTATCACAGGACAAGAAATCAGCCCTCAAAAACTTAACCGGCAGAAAATATTTTTTTGAAAAATTCCCTAAGCCCCGGGGTCACAATTTCAGCAAAAATCTGACTTTTGGCAGTTCACTCAAAAATGGTGCCAACCGGTTGCAAATGCTCACCTGAAAGCTTTGGCGATGGAAACAGAAGGCTTTTTATCACAGGACAAGAAATCAGCCCTCAAAAACTTAACCGGCAGAAAATATTTTTTTGAAAAAATCCCTAAGCCCCGGGGTCACAATTTCAGCAAAAATCTGACTTTTGGCAGTTCACTCAAAAATGGTGCCAAAAGCTTGAAAATGCTCCCCTGAAAGGTTTGGCACTCGAAACAGAAGGCTTTTTATCAGAGGACAAGAAATCAGCCCTCAAAAACTTAACCGGCAGAAAATATTTTTTTGAAAAAATCCCTAAGCCCCGGGGTCACAATTTCAGCAAAAATCTGACTTTTGGCAGTTCACTCAAAAATGGTGCCAACCGCTTGCAAATGCTCCCCTGAAAGGTTTGGCACGTGAAACAGAAGGCTTTTTATCACAGGACAAGAAATCAGCCCTCAAAAACTTAACCGGCAGAAAATATTTTTTTGAAAAAAATCCCTAAGCCCCGGGGTCACAATTTCAGCAAAAATCTGACTTTTGGCAGTTCACTCAAAAATGGTGCCAACCGCTTGCAAATGCTCACCTGAAAGCTTTGGCGATGGAAACAGAAGGCTTTTTATCACAGGACAAGAAATCAGCCCTCAAAAACTTAACCGGTAGAAAATATTTTTTTGAAAAAATCCCTAAGCCCCGGGGTCACAATTTCAGCAAAAATCTGACTTTTGGCAGTTCACTCAAAAATGGTGCCAACGTCTTGCAAATGCTCACCTGAAAGGTTTGGCACTCGAAACAGAAGGCTTTTTATCACAGGACAATAAATCAGCCCTCAAAAACTTAACCGGCAGAAAATATTTTTTTGAAAAAATCCCTAAGCCCCGGGGTCACAATTTCAGCAAAAATCTGACTTTTGGCAGTTCACTCAAAAATGGTGCCAACCGCTTGCAAATGCTCACCTGAAAGCTTTGACGATGGAAACAGAAGGCTTTTTTTCACAGGACAAGAAATCAGCCCTCAAAAACTTAACCGGCAGAAAATATTTTTTTGAAAAAATCCCTAAGCCCCGGGGTCACAATTTCAGCAAAAATCTGACTTTTGGCAGTTCACTCAAAAATGGTGCCAACCTCTTGCAAATGCTCACCTGAAAGCTTTGGCGATGGAAACTGAAGGCTTTTTATCACAGGACAAGAAATCAGCCCTCAAAAACTTAACCGGCAGAAAATATTTTTTTGAAAAAATCCCTAAGCCACGGGATCACAATTTCAGAAAAAATCTGACTTTTGGCAGTTCACTCAAAAATGGTGCCAAAAGCTTGCAAATGCTCCCCTGAAAGGTTTGGCACTCGAAACAGAAGGCTTTTTATCACAGGACAAGAAATCAGCCCTCAAAAACTTAACCGGCAGAAAATATTTTTTTGAAAAATTCCCTAAGCCCCGGGGTCACAATTTCAGCAAAAATCTGACTTTTGGCAGTTCACTCAAAAATGGTGCCAACCGCTTGCAAATGCTCACCTGAAAGCTTTGGCGATGGAAACAGAAGGCTTTTTATCACAGGACAAGAAATCAGCCCTCAAAAACTTAACCGGCAGAAAATATTTTTTTGAAAAAATCCCTAAGCCCCGGGGTCACAATTTCAGCAAAAATCTGACTTTTGGCAGTTCACTCAAAAATGGTGCCAACCGCTTGCAAATGCTCACCTGAAAGCTTTGGCGATGGAAACAGAAGGCTTTTTATCACAGGACAAGAAATCAGCCCTCAAAAACTTAACCGGCAGAAAATATTTTTTTGAAAAAATCCCTAAGCCCCGGGGTCACAATTTCAGCAAAAATCTGACTTTTGGCAGTTCACTCAAAAATGGTGCCAACCGCTTGCAAATGCTCACCTGAAAGCTTTGGCGATGGAAACAGAAGGCTTTTTATCACAGGACAAGAAATCAGCCCTCAAAAACTTAACCGGCAGAAAATATTTTTTTGAAAAAATCCCTAAGCCCCGGGGTCACAATTTCAGAAAAAATCTGACTTTTGGCAGTTCACTCAAAAATGGTGCCAAAAGCTTGCAAATGCTCCCCTGAAAGGTTTGGCACTCGAAACAGAAGGCTTTTTATCAGAGGACAAGAAATCAGCCCTCAAAAACTTAACCGGCAGAAAATATTTTTTGGAAAAAATCCCTAAGCCCCGGGGTCACAATTTCAGCAAAAATCTGACTTTTGGCAGTTCACTCAAAAATGGTGCCAACCGCTTGCAAATGCTCCCGTGAAAGGTTTGGCACGCGAAACAGAAGGCTTTTTATCACAGGACAAGAAATCAGCCCTCAAAAACTTAACCGGCAGAAAATATTTTTTTGAAAAAATCCCTAAGCCCCGGGGTCACAATTTCAGCAAAAATCTGACTTTTGGCAGTTCACTCAAAAATGGTGCCAACCGCTTGCAAATGCTCACCTGAAAGCTTTGGCGATGGAAACAGAAGGCTTTTTATCACAGGACAAGAAATCAGCCCTCAAAAACTTAACCAGCAGAAAATATTTTTTTGAAAAAATCCCTAAGCCCCGGGGTCACAATTTCAGCAAAAATCAGACTTTTGGCAATTCACTCAAAAATGGTGCCAACCGGCTGCAAATGCTCCCGTGAAAGGTTTGGCACGCGAAACAGAAGGCTTTTTATCACAGGACAAGAAATCAGCCCTCAAAAACTTAACCGGCAGAAAATATTTTTTTGAAAAAATCCCTAAGCCCCGGGGTCACAATTTCAGCAAAAATCTGACTTTTGGCAGTTCACTCAAAAATGGTGCCAACCGCTTGCAAATGCTCACCTGAAAGCTTTGGCGATGGAAACAGAAGGCTTTTTATCACAGGACAAGAAATCAGCCCTCAAAAACTTAACCGGCAGAAAATATTTTTTTGAAAAAATCCCTAAGCCCCGGGGTCACAATTTCAGCAAAAATCTGACTTTTGGCAGTTCACTCAAAAATGGTGCCAACCGCTTGCAAATGCTCCCCTGAAAGCTTTGGCGATGGAAACAGAAGGCTTTTTATCACAGGACAAGAAATCAGCCCTCAAAAACTTAACCGGCAGAAAATATTTTTTTGAAAAAATCCCTAAGCCCCGGGGTCACAATTTCAGCAAAAATCTGACTTTTGGCAGTTCACTCAAAAATGGTGCCAACCGGTTGCAAATGCTCACCTGAAAGCTTTGGCGATGGAAACAGAAGGCTTTTTATCACAGGACAAGAAATCAGCCCTCAAAAACTTAACCGGCAGAAAATATTTTTTTGAAAAAATCCCTAAGCCCCGGGGTCACAATTTCAGCAAAAATCTGACTTTTGGCAGTTCACTCAAAAATGGTGCCAAAAGCTTGAAAATGCTCCCCTGAAAGGTTTGGCACTCGAAACAGAAGGCTTTTTATCAGAGGACAAGAAATCAGCCCTCAAAAACTTAACCGGCAGAAAATATTTTTTTGAAAAAATCCCTAAGCCCCGGGGTCACAATTTCAGCAAAAATCTGACTTTTGGCAGTTCACTCAAAAATGGTGCCAACCGCTTGCAAATGCTCCCCTGAAAGGTTTGGCACGTGAAACAGAAGGCTTTTTATCACAGGACAAGAAATCAGCCCTCAAAAACTTAACCGGCAGAAAATATTTTTTTGAAAAAATCCCTAAGCCCCGGGGTCACAATTTCAGCAAAAATCTGACTTTTGGCAGTTCACTCAAAAATGGTGCCAACCGCTTGCAAATGCTCACCTGAAAGCTTTGGCGATGGAAACAGAAGGCTTTTTATCACAGGACAAGAAATCAGCCCTCAAAAACTTAACCGGTAGAAAATATTTTTTTGAAAAAATCCCTAAGCCCCGGGGTCACAATTTCAGCAAAAATCTGACTTTTGGCAGTTCACTCAAAAATGGTGCCAACCTCTTGCAAATGCTCACCTGAAAGCTTTGGCGATGGAAACAGAAGGCTTTTTATCACAGGACAAGAAATCAGCCCTCAAAAACTTAACCGGCAGAAAATATTTTTTTGAAAAAATCCCTAAGCCCCGGGGTCACAATTTCAGAAAAAATCTGACTTTTGGCAGTTCACTCAAAAATGGTGCCAAAAGCTTGCAAATGCTCCCCTGAAAGGTTTGGCACTCGAAACAGAAGGCTTTTTATCACAGGACAAGAAATCAGCCCTCAAAAACTTAACCGGCAGAAAATATTTTTTTGAAAAATTCCCTAAGCCCCGGGGTCACAATTTCAGCAAAAATCTGACTTTTGGCAGTTCACTCAAAAATGGTGCCAACCGCTTGCAAATGCTCACCTGAAAGCTTTGGCGATGGAAACAGAAGGCTTTTTATCACAGGACAAGAAATCAGCCCTCAAAAACTTAACCGGCAGAAAATATTTTTTTGAAAAAATCCCTAAGCCCCGGGGTCACAATTTCAGAAAAAATCTGACTTTTGGCAGTTCACTCAAAAATGGTGCCAAAAGCTTGCAAATGCTCCCCTGAAAGGTTTGGCACTCGAAACAGAAGGCTTTTTATCACAGGACAAGAAATCAGCCCTCAAAAACTTAACCGGCAGAAAATATTTTTTTGAAAAATTCCCTAAGCCCCGGGGTCACAATTTCAGCAAAAATCTGACTTTTGGCAGTTCACTCAAAAATGGTGCCAACCGGTTGCAAATGCTCACCTGAAAGCTTTGGCGATGGAAACAGAAGGCTTTTTATCACAGGACAAGAAATCAGCCCTCAAAAACTTAACCGGCAGAAAATATTTTTTTGAAAAAATCCCTAAGCCCCGGGGTCACAATTTCAGCAAAAATCTGACTTTTGGCAGTTCACTCAAAAATGGTGCCAAAAGCTTGAAAATGCTCCCCTGAAAGGTTTGGCACTCGAAACAGAAGGCTTTTTATCAGAGGACAAGAAATCAGCCCTCAAAAACTTAACCGGCAGAAAATATTTTTTTGAAAAAATCCCTAAGCCCCGGGGTCACAATTTCAGCAAAAATCTGACTTTTGGCAGTTCACTCAAAAATGGTGCCAACCGCTTGCAAATGCTCCCCTGAAAGGTTTGGCACGTGAAACAGAAGGCTTTTTATCACAGGACAAGAAATCAGCCCTCAAAAACTTAACCGGCAGAAAATATTTTTTTGAAAAAAATCCCTAAGCCCCGGGGTCACAATTTCAGCAAAAATCTGACTTTTGGCAGTTCACTCAAAAATGGTGCCAACCGCTTGCAAATGCTCACCTGAAAGCTTTGGCGATGGAAACAGAAGGCTTTTTATCACAGGACAAGAAATCAGCCCTCAAAAACTTAACCGGTAGAAAATATTTTTTTGAAAAAATCCCTAAGCCCCGGGGTCACAATTTCAGCAAAAATCTGACTTTTGGCAGTTCACTCAAAAATGGTGCCAACGTCTTGCAAATGCTCACCTGAAAGGTTTGGCACTCGAAACAGAAGGCTTTTTATCACAGGACAAGAAATCAGCCCTCAAAAACTTAACCGGCAGAAAATATTTTTTTGAAAAAATCCCTAAGCCCCGGGGTCACAATTTCAGCAAAAATCTGACTTTTGGCAGTTCACTCAAAAATGGTGCCAACCGCTTGCAAATGCTCACCTGAAAGCTTTGACGATGGAAACAGAAGGCTTTTTTTCACAGGACAAGAAATCAGCCCTCAAAAACTTAACCGGCAGAAAATATTTTTTTGAAAAAATCCCTAAGCCCCGGGGTCACAATTTCAGCAAAAATCTGACTTTTGGCAGTTCACTCAAAAATGGTGCCAACCTCTTGCAAATGCTCACCTGAAAGCTTTGGCGATGGAAACTGAAGGCTTTTTATCACAGGACAAGAAATCAGCCCTCAAAAACTTAACCGGCAGAAAATATTTTTTTGAAAAAATCCCTAAGCCCCGGGGTCACAATTTCAGAAAAAATCTGACTTTTGGCAGTTCACTCAAAAATGGTGCCAAAAGCTTGCAAATGCTCCCCTGAAAGGTTTGGCACTCGAAACAGAAGGCTTTTTATCACAGGACAAGAAATCAGCCCTCAAAAACTTAACCGGCAGAAAATATTTTTTTGAAAAATTCCCTAAGCCCCGGGGTCACAATTTCAGCAAAAATCTGACTTTTGGCAGTTCACTCAAAAATGGTGCCAACCGCTTGCAAATGCTCACCTGAAAGCTTTGGCGATGGAAACAGAAGGCTTTTTATCACAGGACAAGAAATCAGCCCTCAAAAACTTAACCGGCAGAAAATATTTTTTTGAAAAAATCCCTAAGCCCCGGGGTCACAATTTCAGAAAAAATCTGACTTTTGGCAGTTCACTCAAAAATGGTGCCAAAAGCTTGCAAATGCTCCCCTGAAAGGTTTGGCACTCGAAACAGAAGGCTTTTTATCACAGGACAAGAAATCAGCCCTCAAAAACTTAACCGGCAGAAAATATTTTTTTGAAAAATTCCCTAAGCCCCGGGGTCACAATTTCAGCAAAAATCTGACTTTTGGCAGTTCACTCAAAAATGGTGCCAACCGCTTGCAAATGCTCACCTGAAAGCTTTGGCGATGGAAACAGAAGGCTTTTTTTCACAGGACAAGAAATCAGCCCTCAAAAACTTAACCGGCAGAAAATATTTTTTTGAAAAAATCCCTAAGCCCCGGGGTCACAATTTCAGCAAAAATCTGACTTTTGGCAGTTCACTCAAAAATGGTGCCAACCTCTTGCAAATGCTCACCTGAAAGCTTTGGCGATGGAAACAGAAGGCTTTTTATCACAGGACAAGAAATCAGCCCTCAAAAACTTAACCGGCAGAAAATATTTTTTTGAAAAAATCCCTAAGCCCCGGGGTCACAATTTCAGCAAAAATCTGACTTTTGGCAGTTCACTCAAAAATGGTGCCAAAAGCTTGCAAATGCTCCCCTGAAAGGTTTGGCACTCGAAACAGAAGGCTTTTTATCACAGGACAAGAAATCAGCCCTCAAAAACTTAACCGGCAGAAAATATTTTTTTGAAAAAATCCCTAAGCCCCGGGGTCACAATTTCAGCAAAAATCTGACTTTTGGCAGTTCACTCAAAAATGGTGCCAACCGCTTGCAAATGCTCACCTGAAAGCTTTGGCGATGGAAACAGAAGGCTTTTTATCACAGGACAAGAAATCAGCCCTCAAAAACTTAACCGGTAGAAAATATTTTTTTGAAAAAATCCCTAAGCCCCGGGGTCACAATTTCAGCAAAAATCTGACTTTTGGCAGTTCACTCAAAAATGGTGCCAACCTCTTGCAAATGCTCACCTGAAAGCTTTGGCGATGGAAACAGAAGGCTTTTTATCACAGGACAAGAAATCAGCCCTCAAAAACTTAACGGGCAGAAAATATTTTTTTGAAAAAATCCCTAAGCCCCGGGGTCACAATTTCAGAAAAAATCTGACTTTTGGCAGTTCACTCAAAAATGGTGCCAAAAGCTTGCAAATGCTCCCCTGAAAGGTTTGGCACTCGAAACAGAAGGCTTTTTATCACAGGACAAGAAATCAGCCCTCAAAAACTTAACCGGCAGAAAATATTTTTTTGAAAAATTCCCTAAGCCCCGGGGTCACAATTTCAGCAAAAATCTGACTTTTGGCAGTTCACTCAAAAATGGTGCCAACCGCTTGCAAATGCTCACCTGAAAGCTTTGGCGATGGAAACAGAAGGCTTTTTATCACCGGACAAGAAATCAGCCCTCAAAAACTTAACCGGCAGAAAATATTTTTTTGAAAAAATCCCTAAGCCCCGGGGTCACAATTTCAGCAAAAATCTGACTTTTGGCAGTTCACTCAAAAATGGTGCCAACCGGTTGCAAATGCTCCCCTGAAAGGTTTGGCACTCGAAACAGAAGGCTTTTTATCACAGGACAAGAAATCAGCCCTCAAAAACTTAACCGGCAGAAAATATTTTTTTGAAAAAATCCCTAAGCCCCGGGGTCACAATTTCAGCAAAAATCTGACTTTTGGCAGTTCACTCAAAAATGGTGCCAACCGCTTGCAAATGCTCACCTGAAAGCTTTGGCGATGGAAACAGAAGGCTTTTTATCACAGGACAAGAAATCAGCCCTCAAAAACTTAACCGGCAGAAAATATTTTTTTGAAAAAATCCCTAAGCCCCGGGGTCACAATTTCAGCAAAAATCTGACTTTTGGCAGTTCACTCAAAAATGGTGCCAAAAGCTTGAAAATGCTCCCCTGAAAGGTTTGGCACTCGAAACAGAAGGCTTTTTATCAGAGGACAAGAAATCAGCCCTCAAAAACTTAACCGGCAGAAAATATTTTTTGGAAAAAATCCCTAAGCCCCGGGGTCACAATTTCAGCAAAAATCTGACTTTTGGCAGTTCACTCAAAAATGGTGCCAACCTCTTGCAAATGCTCACCTGAAAGCTTTGGCGATGGAAACAGAAGGCTTTTTATCACAGGACAAGAAATCAGCCCTCAAAAACTTAACCGGCAGAAAATATTTTTTTGAAAAAATCCCTAAGCCCCGGGGTCACAATTTCAGAAAAAATCTGACTTTTGGCAGTTCACTCAAAAATGGTGCCAAAAGCTTGCAAATGCTCCCCTGAAAGGTTTGGCACTCGAAACAGAAGGCTTTTTATCACAGGACAAGAAATCAGCCCTCAAAAACTTAACCGGCAGAAAATATTTTTTTGAAAAATTCCCTAAGCCCCGGGGTCACAATTTCAGCAAAAATCTGACTTTTGGCAGTTCACTCAAAAATGGTGCCAACCGGTTGCAAATGCTCACCTGAAAGCTTTGGCGATGGAAACAGAAGGCTTTTTATCAGAGGACAAGAAATCAGCCCTCAAAAACTTAACCGGCAGAAAATATTTTTTTGAAAAAATCCCTAAGCCCCGGGGTCACAATTTCAGCAAAAATCTGACTTTTGGCAGTTCACTCAAAAATGGTGCCAACGTCTTGCAAATGCTCACCTGAAAGGTTTGGCACTCGAAACAGAAGGCTTTTTATCACAGGACAAGAAATCAGCCCTCAAAAACTTAACCGGCAGAAAATATTTTTTTGAAAAAATCCCTAAGCCCCGGGGTCACAATTTCAGCAAAAATCTGACTTTTGGCAGTTCACTCAAAAATGGTGCCAACCGCTTGCAAATGCTCACCTGAAAGCTTTGGCGATGGAAACAGAAGGCTTTTTTTCACAGGACAAGAAATCAGCCCTCAAAAACTTAACCGGCAGAAAATATTTTTTTGAAAAAATCCCTAAGCCCCGGGGTCACAATTTCAGCAAAAATCTGACTTTTGGCAGTTCACTCAAAAATGGTGCCAACCTCTTGCAAATGCTCACCTGAAAGCTTTGGCGATGGAAACTGAAGGCTTTTTATCACAGGACAAGAAATCAGCCCTCAAAAACTTAACCGGCAGAAAATATTTTTTTGAAAAAATCCCTAAGCCCCGGGGTCACAATTTCAGCAAAAATCTGACTTTTGGCAGTTCACTCAAAAATGGTGCCAACCTCTTGCAAATGCTCACCTGAAAGCTTTGGCGATGGAAACAGAAGGCTTTTTATCACAGGACAAGAAATCAGCCCTCAAAAACTTAACCGGCAGAAAATATTTTTTTGAAAAAATCCCTAAGCCCCGGGGTCACAATTTCAGAAAAAATCTGACTTTTGGCAGTTCACTCAAAAATGGTGCCAAAAGCTTGCAAATGCTCCCCTGAAAGGTTTGGCACTCGAAACAGAAGGCTTTTTATCACAGGACAAGAAATCAGCCCTCAAAAACTTAACCGGCAGAAAATATTTTTTTGAAAAATTCCCTAAGCCCCGGGGTCACAATTTCAGCAAAAATCTGACTTTTGGCAGTTCACTCAAAAATGGTGCCAACCGCTTGCAAATGCTCACCTGAAAGCTTTGGCGATGGAAACAGAAGGCTTTTTTTCACAGGACAAGAAATCAGCCCTCAAAAACTTAACCGGCAGAAAATATTTTTTTGAAAAAATCCCTAAGCCCCGGGGTCACAATTTCAGCAAAAATCTGACTTTTGGCAGTTCACTCAAAAATGGTGCCAACCTCTTGCAAATGCTCACCTGAAAGCTTTGGCGATGGAAACAGAAGGCTTTTTATCACAGGACAAGAAATCAGCCCTCAAAAACTTAACCGGCAGAAAATATTTTTTTGAAAAAATCCCTAAGCCCCGGGGTCACAATTTCAGCAAAAATCTGACTTTTGGCAGTTCACTCAAAAATGGTGCCAAAAGCTTGCAAATGCTCCCCTGAAAGGTTTGGCACTCGAAACAGAAGGCTTTTTATCACAGGACAAGAAATCAGCCCTCAAAAACTTAACCGGCAGAAAATATTTTTTTGAAAAATTCCCTAAGCCCCGGGGTCACAATTTCAGCAAAAATCTGACTTTTGGCAGTTCACTCAAAAATGGTGCCAACCGCTTGCAAATGCTCACCTGAAAGCTTTGGCGATGGAAACAGAAGGCTTTTTTTCACAGGACAAGAAATCAGCCCTCAAAAACTTAACCGGCAGAAAATATTTTTTTGAAAAAATCCCTAAGCCCCGGGGTCACAATTTCAGCAAAAATCTGACTTTTGGCAGTTCACTCAAAAATGGTGCCAACCTCTTGCAAATGCTCACCTGAAAGCTTTGGCGATGGAAACAGAAGGCTTTTTATCACAGGACAAGAAATCAGCCCTCAAAAACTTAACCGGCAGAAAATATTTTTTTGAAAAAATCCCTAAGCCCCGGGGTCACAATTTCAGCAAAAATCTGACTTTTGGCAGTTCACTCAAAAATGGTGCCAAAAGCTTGCAAATGCTCCCCTGAAAGGTTTGGCACTCGAAACAGAAGGCTTTTTATCACAGGACAAGAAATCAGCCCTCAAAAACTTAACCGGCAGAAAATATTTTTTTGAAAAATTCCCTAAGCCCCGGGGTCACAATTTCAGCAAAAATCTGACTTTTGGCAGTTCACTCAAAAATGGTGCCAACCGCTTGCAAATGCTCACCTGAAAGCTTTGGCGATGGAAACAGAAGGCTTTTTTTCACAGGACAAGAAATCAGCCCTCAAAAACTTAACCGGCAGAAAATATTTTTTTGAAAAAATCCCTAAGCCCCGGGGTCACAATTTCAGCAAAAATCTGACTTTTGGCAGTTCACTCAAAAATGGTGCCAACCTCTTGCAAATGCTCACCTGAAAGCTTTGGCGATGGAAACAGAAGGCTTTTTATCACAGGACAAGAAATCAGCCCTCAAAAACTTAACCGGCAGAAAATATTTTTTTGAAAAAATCCCTAAGCCCCGGGGTCACAATTTCAGCAAAAATCTGACTTTTGGCAGTTCACTCAAAAATGGTGCCAACCGCTTGCAAATGCTCCCCTGAAAGGTTTGGCACGTGAAACAGAAGGCTTTTTATCACAGGACAAGAAATCAGCCCTCAAAAACTTAACCGGCAGAAAATATTTTTTTGAAAAAATCCCTAAGCCCCGGGGTCACAATTTCAGCAAAAATCTGACTTTTGGCAGTTCACTCAAAAATGGTGCCAACCGCTTGCAAATGCTCACCTGAAAGCTTTGGCGATGGAAACAGAAGGCTTTTTATCACAGGACAAGAAATCAGCCCTCAAAAACTTAACCGGTAGAAAATATTTTTTTGAAAAAATCCCTAAGCCCCGGGGTCACAATTTCAGCAAAAATCTGACTTTTGGCAGTTCACTCAAAAATGGTGCCAACCTCTTGCAAATGCTCACCTGAAAGCTTTGGCGATGGAAACAGAAGGCTTTTTATCACAGGACAAGAAATCAGCCCTCAAAAACTTAACCGGCAGAAAATATTTTTTTGAAAAAATCCCTAAGCCCCGGGGTCACAATTTCAGAAAAAATCTGACTTTTGGCAGTTCACTCAAAAATGGTGCCAAAAGCTTGCAAATGCTCCCCTGAAAGGTTTGGCACTCGAAACAGAAGGCTTTTTATCACAGGACAAGAAATCAGCCCTCAAAAACTTAACCGGCAGAAAATATTTTTTTGAAAAATTCCCTAAGCCCCGGGGTCACAATTTCAGCAAAAATCTGACTTTTGGCAGTTCACTCAAAAATGGTGCCAACCGCTTGCAAATGCTCACCTGAAAGCTTTGGCGATGGAAACAGAAGGCTTTTTTTCACAGGACAAGAAATCAGCCCTCAAAAACTTAACCGGCAGAAAATATTTTTTTGAAAAAATCCCTAAGCCCCGGGGTCACAATTTCAGCAAAAATCTGACTTTTGGCAGTTCACTCAAAAATGGTGCCAACCTCTTGCAAATGCTCACCTGAAAGCTTTGGCGATGGAAACAGAAGGCTTTTTATCACAGGACAAGAAATCAGCCCTCAAAAACTTAACCGGCAGAAAATATTTTTTTGAAAAAATCCCTAAGCCCCGGGGTCACAATTTCAGAAAAAATCTGACTTTTGGCAGTTCACTGAAAAATGGTGCCAAAAGCTTGCAAATGCTCCCCTGAAAGGTTTGGCACTCGGAACAGAAGGCTTTTTATCACAGGACAAGAAATCAGCCCTCAAAAACTTAACCGGCAGAAAATATTTTTTTGAAAAATTCCCTAAGCCCCGGGGTCACAATTTCAGCAAAAATCTGACTTTTGGCAGTTCACTCAAAAATGGTGCCAACCGGTTGCAAATGCTCACCTGAAAGCTTTGGCGATGGAAACAGAAGGCTTTTTATCACAGGACAAGAAATCAGCCCTCAAAAACTTAACCGGCAGAAAATATTTTTTTGAAAAAATCCCTAAGCCCCGGGGTCACAATTTCAGCAAAAATCTGACTTTTGGCAGTTCACTCAAAAATGGTGCCAACCTCTTGCAAATGCTCACCTGAAAGCTTTGGCGATGGAAACAGAAGGCTTTTTATCACAGGACAAGAAATCAGCCCTCAAAAACTTAACCGGCAGAAAATATTTTTTTGAAAAAATCCCTAAGCCCCGGGGTCACAATTTCAGCAAAAATCTGACTTTTGGCAGTTCACTCAAAAATGGTGCCAACCGCTTGCAAATGCTCCCCTGAAAGGTTTGGCACGTGAAACAGAAGGCTTTTTATCACAGGACAAGAAATCAGCCCTCAAAAACTTAACCGGCAGAAAATATTTTTTTGAAAAAATCCCTAAGCCCCGGGGTCACAATTTCAGCAAAAATCTGACTTTTGGCAGTTCACTCAAAAATGGTGCCAACCGCTTGCAAATGCTCACCTGAAAGCTTTGGCGATGGAAACAGAAGGCTTTTTATCACAGGACAAGAAATCAGCCCTCAAAAACTTAACCGGTAGAAAATATTTTTTTGAAAAAATCCCTAAGCCCCGGGGTCACAATTTCAGCAAAAATCTGACTTTTGGCAGTTCACTCAAAAATGGTGCCAACCTCTTGCAAATGCTCACCTGAAAGCTTTGGCGATGGAAACAGAAGGCTTTTTATCACAGGACAAGAAATCAGCCCTCAAAAACTTAACCGGCAGAAAATATTTTTTTGAAAAAATCCCTAAGCCCCGGGGTCACAATTTCAGAAAAAATCTGACTTTTGGCAGTTCACTCAAAAATGGTGCCAAAAGCTTGCAAATGCTCCCCTGAAAGGTTTGGCACTCGAAACAGAAGGCTTTTTATCACAGGACAAGAAATCAGCCCTCAAAAACTTAACCGGCAGAAAATATTTTTTTGAAAAATTCCCTAAGCCCCGGGGTCACAATTTCAGCAAAAATCTGACTTTTGGCAGTTCACTCAAAAATGGTGCCAACCGCTTGCAAATGCTCACCTGAAAGCTTTGGCGATGGAAACAGAAGGCTTTTTTTCACAGGACAAGAAATCAGCCCTCAAAAACTTAACCGGCAGAAAATATTTTTTTGAAAAAATCCCTAAGCCCCGGGGTCACAATTTCAGCAAAAATCTGACTTTTGGCAGTTCACTCAAAAATGGTGCCAACCTCTTGCAAATGCTCACCTGAAAGCTTTGGCGATGGAAACAGAAGGCTTTTTATCACAGGACAAGAAATCAGCCCTCAAAAACTTAACCGGCAGAAAATATTTTTTTGAAAAAATCCCTAAGCCCCGGGGTCACAATTTCAGAAAAAATCTGACTTTTGGCAGTTCACTGAAAAATGGTGCCAAAAGCTTGCAAATGCTCCCCTGAAAGGTTTGGCACTCGGAACAGAAGGCTTTTTATCACAGGACAAGAAATCAGCCCTCAAAAACTTAACCGGCAGAAAATATTTTTTTGAAAAATTCCCTAAGCCCCGGGGTCACAATTTCAGCAAAAATCTGACTTTTGGCAGTTCACTCAAAAATGGTGCCAACCGGTTGCAAATGCTCACCTGAAAGCTTTGGCGATGGAAACAGAAGGCTTTTTATCACAGGACAAGAAATCAGCCCTCAAAAACTTAACCGGCAGAAAATATTTTTTTGAAAAAATCCCTAAGCCCCGGGGTCACAATTTCAGCAAAAATCTGACTTTTGGCAGTTCACTCAAAAATGGTGCCAAAAGCTTGAAAATGCTCCCCTGAAAGGTTTGGCACTCGAAACAGAAGGCTTTTTATCAGAGGACAAGAAATCAGCCCTCAAAAACTTAACCGGCAGAAAATATTTTTTTGAAAAAATCCCTAAGCCCCGGGGTCACAATTTCAGCAAAAATCTGACTTTTGGCAGTTCACTCAAAAATGGTGCCAACCGCTTGCAAATGCTCCCCTGAAAGGTTTGGCACGTGAAACAGAAGGCTTTTTATCACAGGACAAGAAATCAGCCCTCAAAAACTTAACCGGCAGAAAATATTTTTTTGAAAAAATCCCTAAGCCCCGGGGTCACAATTTCAGCAAAAATCTGACTTTTGGCAGTTCACTCAAAAATGGTGCCAACCGCTTGCAAATGCTCACCTGAAAGCTTTGGCGATGGAAACAGAAGGCTTTTTATCACAGGACAAGAAATCAGCCCTCAAAAACTTAACCGGTAGAAAATATTTTTTTGAAAAAATCCCTAAGCCCCGGGGTCACAATTTCAGCAAAAATCTGACTTTTGGCAGTTCACTCAAAAATGGTGCCAACCGCTTGCAAATGCTCACCTGAAAGCTTTGGCGATGGAAACAGAAGGCTTTTTATCACAGGACAAGAAATCAGCCCTCAAAAACTTAACCGGCAGAAAATATTTTTTTGAAAAAATCCCTAAGCCCCGGGGTCACAATTTCAGCAAAAATCTGACTTTTGGCAGTTCACTCAAAAATGGTGCCAACCGCTTGCAAATGCTCACCTGAAAGCTTTGGCGATGGAAACAGAAGGCTTTTTTTCACAGGACAAGAAATCAGCCCTCAAAAACTTAACCGGCAGAAAATATTTTTTTGAAAAAATCCCTAAGCCCCGGGGTCACAATTTCAGCAAAAATCTGACTTTTGGCAGTTCACTCAAAAATGGTGCCAACCTCTTGCAAATGCTCACCTGAAAGCTTTGGCGATGGAAACAGAAGGCTTTTTATCACAGGACAAGAAATCAGCCCTCAAAAACTTAACCGGCAGAAAATATTTTTTTGAATAAATCCCTAAGCCCCGGGGTCACAATTTCAGAAAAAATCTGACTTTTGGCAGTTCACTCAAAAATGGTGCCAACCACTTGCAAATGCTCACCTGAAAGCTTTGGCGATGGAAACAGAAGGCTTTTTATCACAGGACAAGAAATCAGCCCTCAAAAACTTAACCGGCAGAAAATATTTTTTTGAAAAAATCCCTAAGCCCCGGGGTCACAATTTCAGAAAAAATCTGACTTTTGGCAATTCACTCAAAAATGGTGCCAACCGGCTGCAAATGCTCCCCTGAAAGGTTTGGCACGCGAAACAGAAGGTTTTTTATCACAGGACAAGAAATCAGCCCTCAAAAACTTAACCGGCAGAAAATATTTTTTTGAAAAAATCCCTAAGCCCCGGGGTCACAATTTCAGCAAAAATCTGACTTTTGGCAGTTCACTCAAAAATGGTGCCAACCGCTTGCAAATGCTCACCTGAAAGCTTTGGCGATGGAAACAGAAGGCTTTTTATCACAGGACAAGAAATCAGCCCTCAAAAACTTAACCGGCAGAAAATATTTTTTTGAAAAAATCCCTAAGCCCCGGGGTCACAATTTCAGCAAAAATCTGACTTTTGGCAGTTCACTCAAAAATGGTGCCAACCGCTTGCAAATGCTCACCTGAAAGCTTTGGCGATGGAAACAGAAGGCTTTTTTTCACAGGACAAGAAATCAGCCCTCAAAAACTTAACCAGCAGAAAATATTTTTTTGAAAAAATCCCTAAGCCCCGGGGTCACAATTTCAGCAAAAATCTGACTTTTGGCAGTTCACTCAAAAATGGTGCCAACCTCTTGCAAATGCTCACCTGAAAGCTTTGGCGATGGAAACAGAAGGCTTTTTATCACAGGACAAGAAATCAGCCCTCAAAAACTTAACCGGCAGAAAATATTTTTTTGAATAAATCCCTAAGCCCCGGGGTCACAATTTCAGAAAAAATCTGACTTTTGGCAGTTCACTCAAAAATGGTGCCAACCACTTGCAAATGCTCACCTGAAAGCTTTGGCGATGGAAACAGAAGGCTTTTTATCACAGGACAAGAAATCAGCCCTCAAAAACTTAACCGGCAGAAAATATTTTTTTGAAAAAATCCCTAAGCCCCGGGGTCACAATTTCAGCAAAAATCTGACTTTTGTCAATTCACTCAAAAATGGTGCCAACCGGCTGCAAATGCTCACCTGAAAGCTTTGGCAATGGAAACAGAAGGCTTTTTATCACAGGACAAGAAATCAGCCCTCAAAAACTTAACCGGCAGAAAATATTTTTTTGAAAAAATCCCTAAGCCCCGGGGTCACAATTTCAGAAAAAATCAGACTTTTGGCAGTTCACTCAAAAATGGTGCCAAAAGCTTGAAAATGCTCCCCTCAAAGGTTTGGCACTCGAAACAGAAGGCTTTTTATCATAGGACAAGAAATCAGCCCTCAAAAACTCAACCGGCAGAAAATATTTTTTTGAAAAAATCCCTAAGCCCCGGGGTCACAATTTCAGAAAAAATCTGACTTTTGGCAGTTCACTCAAAAATGGTGCTAACCGCTTGCAAATGCTCACCTGAAAGGTTTGGCACTCGAAACAGAAGGCTTTTTATCACAGGACATGAAATCAGCCCTCAAAAACTTAACCGGCAGAAAATATTTTTTTGAAAAAATCCCTAAGCCCCGGGGTCACAATTTCAGCAAAAATCTGACTTTTGGCAGTTCACTCAAAAATGGTGCCAACCGCTTGCAAATGCTCACCTGAAAGCTTTGGCGATGGAAACAGAAGGCTTTTTATCACAGGACAAGAAATCAGCCCTCAAAAACTTAACCGGCAGAAAATATTTTTTTGAAAAAATCCCTAAGCCCCGGGGTCACAATTTCAGCAAAAATCCGACTTTTGGCAGTTCACTCAAAAATGGTGCCAACCGCTTGCAAATGCTCACCTGAAAGCTTTGGCGATGGAAACAGAAGGCTTTTTTTCACAGGACAAGAAATCAGCCCTCAAAAACTTAACCAGCAGAAAATATTTTTTTGAAAAAATCCCTAAGCCCCGGGGTCACAATTTCAGCAAAAATCTGACTTTTGGCAGTTCACTCAAAAATGGTGCCAACCTCTTGCAAATGCTCACCTGAAAGCTTTGGCGATGGAAACAGAAGGCTTTTTATCACAGGACAAGAAATCAGCCCTCAAAAACTTAACCGGCAGAAAATATTTTTTTGAAAAAATCCCTAAGCCCCGGGGTCACAATTTCAGCAAAAATCTGACTTTTGTCAATTCACTCAAAATTGGTGCCAACCGGCTGCAAATGCTCACCTGAAAGCTTTGGCAATGGAAACAGAAGGCTTTTTATCACAGGACAAGAAATCAGCCCTCAAAAACTTAACCGGCAGAAAATATTTTTTTGAAAAAATCCCTAAGCCCCGGGGTCACAATTTCAGAAAAAATCAGACTTTTGGCAGTTCACTCAAAAATGGTGCCAAAAGCTTGAAAATGCTCCCCTCAAAGGTTTGGCACTCGAAACAGAAGGCTTTTTATCATAGGACAAGAAATCAGCCCTCAAAAACTCAACCGGCAGAAAATATTTTTTTGAAAAAATCCCTAAGCCCCGGGGTCACAATTTCAGAAAAAATCTGACTTTTGGCAGTTCACTCAAAAATGGTGCTAACCGCTTGCAAATGCTCACCTGAAAGGTTTGGCACTCGAAACAGAAGGCTTTTTATCACAGGACATGAAATCAGCCCTCAAAAACTTAACCGGCAGAAAATATTTTTTTGAAAAAATCCCTAAGCCCCGGAGTCACAATTTCAGCAAAAATCTGACTTTTGGCAGTTCACTCAAAAATGGTGCCAACCGGTTGCAAATGCTCCCCTGAAAGGTTTGGCGATGGAAACAGAAGGCTTTTTATCACAGGACAAGAAATCAGCCCTCAAAAACTTAACCGGCAGAAAATATTTTTTTGAAAAAATCCCTAAGCCCCGGGGTCACAATTTCAGCAAAAATCTGACTTTTGGCAGTTCACTCAAAAATGGTGCCAACCGCTTGCAAATGCTCACCTGAAAGCTTTGGCGATGGAAACAGAAGGCTTTTTATCACAGGACAAGAAATCAGCCCTCAAAAACTTAACCGGCAGAAAATATTTTTTTGAAAAAATCCCTAAGCCCCGGGGTCACAATTTCAGCAAAAATCCGACTTTTGGCAGTTCACTCAAAAATGGTGCCAACCGCTTGCAAATGCTCACCTGAAAGCTTTGGCGATGGAAACAGAAGGCTTTTTATCACAGGACAAGAAATCAGCCCTCAAAAACTTAACCGGCAGAAAATATTTTTTTGAAAAAATCCCTAAGCCCCGGGGTCACAATTTCAGCAAAAATCTGACTTTTGGCAGTTCACTCAAAAATGGTGCCAACCTCTTGCAAATGCTCACCTGAAAGCTTTGGCGATGGAAACAGAAGGCTTTTTATCACAGGACAAGAAATCAGCCCTCAAAAACTTAACCGGCAGAAAATATTTTTTTGAAAAAATCCCTAAGCCCCGGGGTCACAATTTCAGCAAAAATCTGACTTTTGGCAGTTCACTCAAAAATGGTGCCAACCGCTTGCAAATGCTCACCTGAAAGCTTTGGCGATGGAAACAGAAGGCTTTTTATCACAGGACAAGAAATCAGCCCTCAAAAACTTAACCGGCAGAAAATATTTTTTTGAAAAAATCCCTAAGCCCCGGGGTCACAATTTCAGCAAAAATCTGACTTTTGGCAGTTCACTCAAAAATGATGCAAACCGCTTGCAAATGCTCACCTGAAAGCTTTGGCGATGGAAACAGAAGGCTTTTTATCACAGGACAAGAAATCAGCCCTCAAAAACTTACCCGGCAGAAAATATTTTTTTGAAAAAAACCCTAAGCCCCGGGGTCACAATTTCAGCAAAAATCTGACTTTTGGCAGTTCACTCAAAAATGGTGCCAACCGCTTGCAAATGCTCACCTGAAAGCTTTGGCGATGGAAACAGAAGGCTTTTTATCACAGGACAAGAAATCAGCCCTCAAAAACTTAACCGGCAGAAAATATTTTTTTGAAAAAATCCCTAAGCCCCGGGGTCACAATTTCAGAAAAAATCTGACTTTTGGCAGTTCACTCAAAAATGTTGCCAACCGCTTGCAAATGCTCACCTGAAAGCTTTGGCGATGGAAATAGAAGGCTTTTTTATCACAGGACAAGAAATCAGCCCTCAAAAACTTAACCGGCAGAAAATATTTTTTTGAAAAAATCCCTAAGCCCCGGGGTCACAATTTCAGCAAAAATCTGACTTTTGGCAGTTCACTCAAAAATGGTGCCAACCGCTTGCAAATGCTCACCTGAAAGCTTTGGCGATGGAAACAGAAGGCTTTTTTTCACAGGACAAGAAATCAGCCCTCAAAAACTTAACCGGCAGAAAATATTTTTTTGAAAGAATCCCTAAGCCCCGGGGTCACAATTTCAGCAAAAATCTGACTTTTGGCAGTTCACTCAAAAATGGTGCCAACCTCTTGCAAATGCTCACCTGAAAGCTTTGGCGATGGAAACAGAAGGCTTTTTATCACAGGACAAGAAATCAGCCCTCAAAAACTTAACCGGCAGAAAATATTTTTTTGAAAAAATCCCTAAGCCCCGGGGTCACAATTTCAGAAAAAATCTGACTTTTGGCAGTTCACTCAAAAATGGTGCCAACCACTTGCAAATGCTCACCTGAAAGCTTTGGCGATGGAAACAGAAGGCTTTTTATCACAGGACAAGAAATCAGCCCTCAAAAACTTAACCGGCAGAAAATATTTTTTTGAAAAAATCCCTAAGCCCCGGGGTCACAATTTCAGAAAAAATCTGACTTTTGGCAATTCACTCAAAAATGGTGCCAACCGGCTGCAAATGCTCCCCTGAAAGGTTTGGCACGCGAAACAGAAGGCTTTTTATCACAGGACAAGAAATCAGCCCTCAAAAACTTAACCGGCAGAAAATATTTTTTTGAAAAAATCCCTAAGCCCCGGGGTCACAATTTCAGCAAAAATCTGACTTTTGGCAGTTCACTCAAAAATGGTGCCAACCGCTTGCAAATGCTCACCTGAAAGCTTTGGCGATGGAAACAGAAGGCTTTTTATCACAGGACAAGAAATCAGCCCTCAAAAACTTAACCGGCAGAAAATATTTTTTTGAAAAAATCCCTAAGCCCCGGGGTCACAATTTCAGCAAAAATCTGACTTTTGGCAGTTCACTCAAAAATGTTGCCAACCGCTTGCAAATGCTCACCTGAAAGCTTTGGCGATGGAAACAGAAGGCTTTTTTTCACAGGACAAGAAATCAGCCCTCAAAAACTTAACCGGCAGAAAATATTTTTTTGAAAAAATCCCTAAGCCCCGGGGTCACAATTTCAGCAAAAATCTGACTTTTGGCAGTTCACTCAAAAATGGTGCCAACCTCTTGCAAATGCTCACCTGAAAGCTTTGGCGATGGAAACAGAAGGCTTTTTATCACAGGACAAGAAATCAGCCCTCAAAAACTTAACCGGCAGAAAATATTTTTTTGAATAAATCCCTAAGCCCCGGGGTCACAATTTCAGAAAAAATCTGACTTTTGGCAGTTCACTCAAAAATGGTGCCAACCACTTGCAAATGCTCACCTGAAAGCTTTGGCGATGGAAACAGAAGGCTTTTTATCACAGGACAAGAAATCAGCCCTCAAAAACTTAACCGGCAGAAAATATTTTTTTGAAAAAATCCCTAAGCCCCGGGGTCACAATTTCAGAAAAAATCTGACTTTTGGCAATTCACTCAAAAATGGTGCCAACCGGCTGCAAATGCTCCCCTGAAAGGTTTGGCACGCGAAACAGAAGGCTTTTTATCACAGGACAAGAAATCAGCCCTCAAAAACTTAACCGGCAGAAAATATTTTTTTGAAAAAATCCCTAAGCCCCGGGGTCACAATTTCAGCAAAAATCTGACTTTTGGCAGTTCACTCAAAAATGGTGCCAACCGCTTGCAAATGCTCACCTGAAAGCTTTGGCGATGGAAACAGAAGGCTTTTTATCACAGGACAAGAAATCAGCCCTCAAAAACTTAACCGGCAGAAAATATTTTTTTGAAAAAATCCCTAAGCCCCGGGGTCACAATTTCAGCAAAAATCTGACTTCTGGCAATTCACTCAAAAATGGTGCCAACCGGCTGCAAATGCTCCCGTGAAAGGTTTGGCACGTGAAACAGAAGGCTTTTTATCACAGGACAAGAAATCAGCCCTCAAAAACTTAACCGGCAGAAAATATTTTTTTGAAAAAATCCCTAAGCCCCGGGGTCACAATTTCAGCAAAAATCAGACTTTTGGCAATTCACTCAAAAATGGTGCCAACCGGCTGCAAATGCTCCCGTGAAAGGTTTGGCACGCGAAACAGAAGGCTTTTTATCACAGGACAAGAAATCAGCCCTCAAAAACTTAACCGGCAGAAAATATTTTTTTGAAAAAATCCCTAAGCCCCGGGGTCACAATTTCAGCAAAAATCTGACTTTTGGCAGTTCACTCAAAAATGGTGCCAACCGCTTGCAAATGCTCACCTGAAAGCTTTGGCGATGGAAACAGAAGGCTTTTTATCACAGGACAAGAAATCAGCCCTCAAAAACTTAACCGGCAGAAAATATTTTTTTGAAAAAATCCCTAAGCCCCGGGGTCACAATTTCAGCAAAAATCTGACTTTTGGCAGTTCACTCAAAAATGATGCCAACCGCTTGCAAATGCTCACCTGAAAGCTTTGGCGATGGAAACAGAAGGCTTTTTATCACAGGACAAGAAATCAGCCCTCAAAAACTTACCCGGCAGAAAATATTTTTTTGAAAAAAACCCTAAGCCCCGGGGTCACAATTTCAGCAAAAATCTGACTTTTGGCAGTTCACTCAAAAATGGTGCCAACCGCTTGCAAATGCTCACCTGAAAGCTTTGGCGATGGAAACAGAAGGCTTTTTATCACAGGACAAGAAATCAGCCCTCAAAAACTTAACCGGCAGAAAATATTTTTTTGAAAAAATCCCTAAGCCCCGGGGTCACAATTTCAGAAAAAATCTGACTTTTGGCAGTTCACTCAAAAATGTTGCCAACCGCTTGCAAATGCTCACCTGAAAGCTTTGGCGATGGAAATAGAAGGCTTTTTTATCACAGGACAAGAAATCAGCCCTCAAAAACTTAACCGGCAGAAAATATTTTTTTGAAAAAATCCCTAAGCCCCGGGGTCACAATTTCAGCAAAAATCTGACTTTTGGCAGTTCACTCAAAAATGGTGCCAACCGCTTGCAAATGCTCACCTGAAAGCTTTGGCGATGGAAACAGAAGGCTTTTTATCACAGGACAAGAAATCAGCCCTCAAAAACTTAACCGGCAGAAAATATTTTTTTGATAAAATCCCTAAGCCCCGGGGTCACAATTTCAGCAAAAATCTGACTTTTGGCAGTTCACTCAAAAATGGTGCCAACCGCTTGCAAATGCTCACCTGAAAGCTTTGGCGATGGAAACAGAAGGCTTTTTATCACAGGACAAGAAATCAGCCCTCAAAAACTTAACCGGCAGAAAATATTTTTTTGAAAAAATCCCTAAGCCCCGGGGTCACAATTTCAGCAAAAATCTGACTTTTGGCAGTTCACTCAAAAATGGTGCCAACCGCTTGCAAATGCTCACCTGAAAGCTTTGGCGATGGAAACAGAAGGCTTTTTTTCACAGGACAAGAAATCAGCCCTCAAAAACTTAACCGGCAGAAAATATTTTTTTGAAAAAATCCCTAAGCCCCGGGGTCACAATTTCAGCAAAAATCTGACTTTTGGCAGTTCACTCAAAAATGGTGCCAACCTCTTGCAAATGCTCACCTGAAAGCTTTGGCGATGGAAACAGAAGGCTTTTTATCACAGGACAAGAAATCAGCCCTCAAAAACTTAACCGGCAGAAAATATTTTTTTGAATAAATCCCTAAGCCCCGGGGTCACAATTTCAGAAAAAATCTGACTTTTGGCAGTTCACTCAAAAATGGTGCCAACCACTTGCAAATGCTCACCTGAAAGCTTTGGCGATGGAAACAGAAGGCTTTTTATCACAGGACAAGAAATCAGCCCTCAAAAACTTAACCGGCAGAAAATATTTTTTTGAAAAAATCCCTAAGCCCCGGGATCACAATTTCAGAAAAAATCTGACTTTTGGCAATTCACTCAAAAATGGTGCCAACCGGCTGCAAATGCTCCCCTGAAAGGTTTGGCACTCGAAACAGAAGGCTTTTTATCACAGGACAAGAAATCAGCCCTCAAAAACTTAACCGGCAGAAAATATTTTTTTGAAAAAATCCCTAAGCCCCGGGGTCACAATTTCAGCAAAAATCTGACTTTTGGCAGTTCACTCAAAAATGGTGCCAACCGCTTGCAAATGCTCACCTGAAAGCTTTGGCGATGGAAACAGAAGGCTTTTTATCACAGGACAAGAAATCAGCCCTCAAAAACTTAACCGGCAGAAAATATTTTTTTGAAAAAATCCCTAAGCCCCGGGGTCACAATTTCAGCAAAAATCTGACTTTTGGCAGTTCACTCAAAAATGGTGCCAACCGCTTGCAAATGCTCACCTGAAAGCTTTGGCGATGGAAACAGAAGGCTTTTTTTCACAGGACAAGAAATCAGCCCTCAAAAACTTAACCGGCAGAAAATATTTTTTTGAAAAAATCCCTAAGCCCCGGGGTCACAATTTCAGCAAAAATCTGACTTTTGGCAGTTCACTCAAAAATGGTGCCAACCTCTTGCAAATGCTCACCTGAAAGCTTTGGCGATGGAAACAGAAGGCTTTTTATCACAGGACAAGAAATCAGCCCTCAAAAACTTAACCGGCAGAAAATATTTTTTTGAATAAATCCCTAAGCCCCGGGGTCACAATTTCAGCAAAAATCTGACTTTTGGCAGTTCACTCAAAAATGGTGCCAACCACTTGCAAATGCTCACCTGAAAGCTTTGGCGATGGAAACAGAAGGCTTTTTATCACAGGACAAGAAATCAGCCCTCAAAAACTTAACCGGCAGAAAATATTTTTTTGAATAAATCCCTAAGCCCCGGGGTCACAATTTCAGAAAAAATCTGACTTTTGGCAATTCACTCAAAAATGGTGCCAACCGGCTGCAAATGCTCCCCTGAAAGGTTTGGCACGCGAAACAGAAGGCTTTTTATCACAGGACAAGAAATCAGCCCTCAAAAACGTAACCGGCAGAAAATATTTTTTTGAAAAAATCCCTAAGCCCCGGGGTCACAATTTCAGCAAAAATCTGACTTTTGGCAGTTCACTCAAAAATGGTGCCAACCGCTTGCAAATGCTCACCTGAAAGCTTTGGCGATGGAAACAGAAGGCTTTTTATCACAGGACAAGAAATCAGCCCTCAAAAACTTAACCGGCAGAAAATATTTTTTTGAAAAAATCCCTAAGCCCCGGGGTCACAATTTCAGCAAAAATCTGACTTTTGGCAGTTCACTCAAAAATGGTGCCAAAAGCTTGCAAATGCTCACCTGAAAGCTTTGGCGATGGAAACAGAAGGCTTTTTATCACAGGACAAGAAATCAGCCCTCAAAAACTTAACCGGCAGAAAATATTTTTTTGAAAAAATCCCTAAGCCCCGGGGTCACAATTTCAGAAAAAATCTGACTTTTGGCAGTTCACTCAAAAATGGTGCCAACCACTTGCAAATGCTCACCTGAAAGCTTTGGCGATGGAAACAGAAGGCTTTTTATCACAGGACAAGAAATCAGCCCTCAAAAACTTAACCGGCAGAAAATATTTTTTTGAAAAAATCCCTAAGCCCCGGGGTCACAATTTCAGCAAAAATCTGACTTTTGTCAATTCACTCAAAAATGGTGCCAACCGGCTGCAAATGCTCCCGTGAAAGGTTTGGCACGCGAAACAGAAGGCTTTTTATCACAGGACAAGAAATCAGCCCTCAAAAACTTAACCGGCAGAAAATATTTTTTTGAAAAAATCCCTAAGCCACGGGGTCACAATTTCAAAAAAAATCAGACTTTTGGCAGTTCACTCAAAAATGGTGCCAAAAGCTTGCAAATGCTCACCTGAAAGCTTTGGCGATGGAAACAGAAGGCTTTTTATCACAGGACAAGAAATCAGCCCTCAAAAACTTAACCGGCAGAAAATATTTTTTTGAAAAAATCCCTAAGCCCCGGGGTCACAATTTCAGAAAAAATCTGACTTTTGTCAATTCACTCAAAAATGGTGCTAACCGCTTGCAAATGCTCACCTGAAAGGTTTGGCACTCGAAACAGAAGGCTTTTTATCACAGGACATGAAATCAGCCCTCGAAAACTTAACCGGCAGAAAATATTTTTTTGAAAAAATCCCTAAGCCCCGGAGTCACAATTTCAGCAAAAATCTGACTTTTGGCAGTTCACTCAAAAATGGTGCCAACCGGTTGCAAATGCTCCCCTGAAAGGTTTGGCGATGGAAACAGAAGGCTTTTTATCACAGGACAAGAAATCAGCCCTCAAAAACTTAACCGGCAGAAAATATTTTTTTGAAAAAATCCCTAAGCCCCGGGGTCACAATTTCAGCAAAAATCTGACTTTTGGCAGTTCACTCAAAAATGGTGCCAACCGCTTGCAAATGCTCACCTGAAAGCTTTGGCGATGGAAACAGAAGGCTTTTTATCACAGGACAAGAAATCAGCCCTCAAAAACTTAACCGGCAGAAAATATTTTTTTGAAAAAATCCCTAAGCCCCGGGGTCACAATTTCAGCAAAAATCCGACTTTTGGCAGTTCACTCAAAAATGGTGCCAACCGGCTGCAAATGCTCCCCTGAAAGGTTTGGCACGCGAAACAGAAGGCTTTTTATCACAGGACAAGAAATCAGCCCTCAAAAACGTAACCGGCAGAAAATATTTTTTTGAAAAAATCCCTAAGCCCCGGGGTCACAATTTCAGCAAAAATCTGACTTTTGGCAGTTCACTCAAAAATGGTGCCAACCGCTTGCAAATGCTCACCTGAAAGCTTTGGCGATGGAAACAGAAGGCTTTTTATCACAGGACAAGAAATCAGCCCTCAAAAACTTAACCGGCAGAAAATATTTTTTTGAAAAAATCCCTAAGCCCCGGGGTCACAATTTCAGCAAAAATCCGACTTCTGGCAATTCACTCAAAAATGGTGCCAACCGGCTGCAAATGCTCCCGTGAAAGGTTTGGCACGTGAAACAGAAGGCTTTTTATCACAGGACAAGAAATCAGCCCTCAAAAACTTAACCGGCAGAAAATATTTTTTTGAAAAAATCCCTAAGCCCCGGGGTCACAATTTCAGCAAAAATCTGACTTTTGGCAGTTCACTCAAAAATGGTGCCAACCGCTTGCAAATGCTCACCTGAAAGCTTTGGCGATGGAAACAGAAGGCTTTTTATCACAGGACAAGAACTCAGCCCTCAAAAACTTAACCGGCAGAAAATATTTTTTTGAAAAAATCCCTAAGCCCCGGGGTCACAATTTCAGCAAAAATCTGACTTTTGGCAGTTCACTCAAAAATGGTTTCAACCGCTTGTAAATGCTCACCTGAAAGGTTTGGCACGCGAAACAGAAGGCTTTTTATCACAGGACAAGAAATCAGCCCTCAAAAACTTAACCGGCAGAAAATATTTTTTTGAAAAAATCCCTAAGCCCCGGGGTCACAATTTCAGCAAAAATCAGACTTTTGGCAATTCACTCAAAAATGGTGCCAACCGGCTGCAAATGCTCCCGTGAAAGGTTTGGCACGCGAAACAGAAGGCTTTTTATCACAGGACAAGAAATCAGCCCTCAAAAACTTAACCGGCAGAAAATATTTTTTTGAAAAAATCCCTAAGCCCCGGGGTCACAAATTCAGCAAAAATCTGACTTTTGGCAGTTCACTCAAAAATGGTGCCAACCGCTTGCAAATGCTCACCTGAAAGCTTTGGCGATGGAAACAGAAGGCTTTTTATCACAGGACAAGAAATCAGCCCTCAAAAACTTAACCGGCAGAAAATATTTTTTTGAAAAAATCCCTAAGCCCCGGGGTCACAATTTCAGCAAAAATCTGACTTTTGGCAGTTCACTCAAAAATGATGCCAACCGCTTGCAAATGCTCACCTGAAAGCTTTGGCGATGGAAACAGAAGGCTTTTTATCACAGGACAAGAAATCAGCCCTCAAAAACTTACCCGGCAGAAAATATTTTTTTGAAAAAAACCCTAAGCCCCGGGGTCACAATTTCAGCAAAAATCTTACTTTTGGCAGTTCACTCAAAAATGGTGCCAACCGCTTGCAAATGCTCACCTGAAAGCTTTGGCGATGGAAACAGAAGGCTTTTTATCACAGGACAAGAAATCAGCCCTCAAAAACTTAACCGGCAGAAAATATTTTTTTGAAAAAATCCCTAAGCCCCGGGGTCACAATTTCAGAAAAAATCTGACTTTTGGCAGTTCACTCAAAAATGTTGCCAACCGCTTGCAAATGCTCACCTGAAAGCTTTGGCGATGGAAATAGAAGGCTTTTTTATCACAGGACAAGAAATCAGCCCTCAAAAACTTAACCGGCAGAAAATATTTTTTTGAATAAATCCCTAAGCCCCGGGGTCACAATTTCAGAAAAAATCTGACTTTTGGCAGTTCACTCAAAAATGGTGCCAACCGCTTGCAAATGCTCACCTGAAAGCTTTGGCGATGGAAACAGAAGGCTTTTTATCACAGGACAAGAAATCAGCCCTCAAAAACTTAACCGGCAGAAAATATTTTTTTGAAAAAATCCCTAAGCCCCGGGGTCACAATTTCAGCAAAAATCTGACTTTTGGCAGTTCACTCAAAAATGGTGCCAACCGCTTGCAAATGCTCACCTGAAAGCTTTGGCGATGGAAACAGAAGGCTTTTTATCACAGGACAAGAAATCAGCCCTCAAAAACTTAACCGGCAGAAAATATTTTTTTGAAAAAATCCCTAAGCCCCGGGGTCACAATTTCAGCAAAAATCTGACTTTTGGCAGTTCACTCAAAAATGGTGCCAACCGCTTGCAAATGCTCACCTGAAAGCTTTGGCGATGGAAACAGAAGGCTTTTTATCACAGGACAAGAAATCAGCCCTCAAAAACTTAACCGGCAGAAAATATTTTTTTGAAAAAATCCCTAAGCCCCGGGGTCACAATTTCAGCAAAAATCTGACTTTTGGCAGTTCACTCAAAAATGGTGCCAACCACTTGCAAATGCTCACCTGAAAGCTTTGGCGATGGAAACAGAAGGCTTTTTATCACAGGACAAGAAATCAGCCCTCAAAAACTTAACCGGCAGAAAATATTTTTTTGAAAAAATCCCTAAGCCCCGGGGTCACAATTTCAGAAAAAATCTGACTTTTGGCAATTCACTCAAAAATGGTGCCAACCGGCTGCAAATGCTCCCCTGAAAGGTTTGGCACTCGAAACAGAAGGCTTTTTATCACAGGACAAGAAATCAGCCCTCAAAAACTTAACCGGCAGAAAATATTTTTTTGAAAAAATCCCTAAGCCCCGGGGTCACAATTTCAGCAAAAATCTGACTTTTGGCAGTTCACTCAAAAATGGTGCCAACCGCTTGCAAATGCTCACCTGAAAGCTTTGGCGATGGAAACAGAAGGCTTTTTATCACAGGACAAGAAATCAGCCCTCAAAAACTTAACCGGCAGAAAATATTTTTTTGAAAAAATCCCTAAGCCCCGGGGTCACAATTTCAGCAAAAATCTGACTTTTGGCAGTTCACTCAAAAATGGTGCCAACCGCTTGCAAATGCTCACCTGAAAGCTTTGGCGATGGAAACAGAAGGCTTTTTTTCACAGGACAAGAAATCAGCCCTCAAAAACTTAACCGGCAGAAAATATTTTTTTGAAAAAATCCCTAAGCCCCGGGGTCACAATTTCAGCAAAAATCTGACTTTTGGCAGTTCACTCAAAAATGGTGCCAACCTCTTGCAAATGCTCACCTGAAAGCTTTGGCGATGGAAACAGAAGGCTTTTTATCACAGGACAAGAAATCAGCCCTCAAAAACTTAACCGGCAGAAAATATTTTTTTGAAAAAATCCCTAAGCCCCGGGGTCACAATTTCAGAAAAAATCTGACTTTTGGCAGTTCACTCAAAAATGGTGCCAACCACTTGCAAATGCTCACCTGAAAGCTTTGGCGATGGAAACAGAAGGCTTTTTATCACAGGACAAGAAATCAGCCCTCAAAAACTTAACCGGCAGAAAATATTTTTTTGAAAAAATCCCTAAGCCCCGGGGTCACAATTTCAGAAAAAATCTGACTTTTGGCAATTCACTCAAAAATGGTGCCAACCGGCTGCAAATGCTCCCCTGAAAGGTTTGGCACGCGAAACAGAAGGCTTTTTATCACAGGACAAGAAATCAGCCCTCAAAAACGTAACCGGCAGAAAATATTTTTTTGAAAAAATCCCTAAGCCCCGGGGTCACAATTTCAGCAAAAATCTGACTTTTGGCAGTTCACTCAAAAATGGTGCCAACCGCTTGCAAATGCTCACCTGAAAGCTTTGGCGATGGAAACAGAAGGCTTTTTATCACAGGACAAGAAATCAGCCCTCAAAAACTTAACCGGCAGAAAATATTTTTTTGAAAAAATCCCTAAGCCCCGGGGTCACAATTTCAGCAAAAATCTGACTTTTGGCAGTTCACTCAAAAATGGTGCCAAAAGCTTGCAAATGCTCACCTGAAAGCTTTGGCGATGGAAACAGAAGGCTTTTTATCACAGGACAAGAAATCAGCCCTCAAAAACTTAACCGGCAGAAAATATTTTTTTGAAAAAATCCCTAAGCCCCGGGGTCACAATTTCAGAAAAAATCTGACTTTTGGCAGTTCACTCAAAAATGGTGCCAACCACTTGCAAATGCTCACCTGAAAGCTTTGGCGATGGAAACAGAAGGCTTTTTATCACAGGACAAGAAATCAGCCCTCAAAAACTTAACCGGCAGAAAATATTTTTTTGAAAAAATCCCTAAGCCCCGGGGTCACAATTTCAGCAAAAATCTGACTTTTGTCAATTCACTCAAAAATGGTGCCAACCGGCTGCAAATGCTCCCGTGAAAGGTTTGGCACGCGAAACAGAAGGCTTTTTATCACAGGACAAGAAATCAGCCCTCAAAAACTTAACCGGCAGAAAATATTTTTTTGAAAAAATCCCTAAGCCCCGGGGTCACAATTTCAGAAAAAATCTGACTTTTGGCAGTTCACTCAAAAATGGTGCCAACCGCTTGCAAATGCTCACCTGAAAGCTTTGGCAATGGAAACAGAAGGCTTTTTATCACAGGACAAGAAATCAGCCCTCAAAAACTTAACCGGCAGAAAATATTTTTTTGAAAAAATCCCTAAGCCCCGGGGTCACAATTTCAGCAAAAATCTGACTTTTGGCAGTTCACTCAAAAATGGTGCCAACCGCTTGCAAATGCTCCCCTGAAAGGTTTGGCGATGGAAACAGAAGGCTTTTTATCACAGGACAAGAAATCAGCCCTCAAAAACTTAACCGGCAGAAAATATTTTTTTGAAAAAATCCCTAAGCCCCGGGGTCACAATTTCAGAAAAAATCAGACTTTTGGCAGTTCACTCAAAAATGGTGCCAAAAGCTTGAAAATGCTCCCCTCAAAGGTTTGGCACTCGAAACAGAAGGCTTTTTATCATAGGACAAGAAATCAGCCCTCAAAAACTCAACCGGCAGAAAATATTTTTTTGAAAAAATCCCTAAGCCCCGGGGTCACAATTTCAGAAAAAATCTGACTTTTGTCAATTCACTCAAAAATGGTGCTAACCGCTTGCAAATGCTCACCTGAAAGGTTTGGCACTCGAAACAGAAGGCTTTTTATCACAGGACATGAAATCAGCCCTCGAAAACTTAACCGGCAGAAAATATTTTTTTGAAAAAATCCCTAAGCCCCGGAGTCACAATTTCAGCAAAAATCTGACTTTTGGCAGTTCACTCAAAAATGGTGCCAACCGGTTGCAAATGCTCCCCTGAAAGGTTTGGCGATGGAAACAGAAGGCTTTTTATCACAGGACAAGAAATCAGCCCTCAAAAACTTAACCGGCAGAAAATATTTTTTTGAAAAAATCCCTAAGCCCCGGGGTCACAATTTCAGCAAAAATCTGACTTTTGGCAGTTCACTCAAAAATGGTGCCAACCGCTTGCAAATGCTCACCTGAAAGCTTTGGCGATGGAAACAGAAGGCTTTTTATCACAGGACAAGAAATCAGCCCTCAAAAACTTAACCGGCAGAAAATATTTTTTTGAAAAAATCCCTAAGCCCCGGGGTCACAATTTCAGCAAAAATACGACTTTTGGCAGTTCACTCAAAAATGGTGCCAACCGCTTGCAAATGCTCACCTGAAAGCTTTGGCGATGGAAACAGAAGGCTTTTTATCACAGGACAAGAAATCAGCCCTCAAAAACTTAACCGGCAGAAAATATTTTTTTGAAAAAATCCCTAAGCCCCGGGGTCACAATTTCAGCAAAAATCTGACTTTTGGCAGTTCACTCAAAAATGGTGCCAACCGCTTGCAAATGCTCACCTGAAAGCTTTGGCGATGGAAACAGAAGGCTTTTTATCACAGGACAAGAAATCAGCCCTCAAAAACTTAACCGGCAGAAAATATTTTTTTGAAAAAATCCCTAAGCCCCGGGGTCACAATTTCAGAAAAAATCTGACTTTTGGCAGTTCACTCAAAAATGGTGCCAACCGCTTGCAAATGCTCACCTGAAAGCTTTGGCGATGGAAACAGAAGGCTTCTTATCACAGGACAAGAAATCAGCCCTCAAAAACTTAACCGGCAGAAAATATTTTTTTGAAAAAATCCCTAAGCCCCGGGGTCACAATTTCAGCAAAAATCTGACTTTTGGCAGTTCACTCAAAAATGGTGCCAACCTCTTGCAAATGCTCACCTGAAAGCTTTGGCGATGGAAACAGAAGGCTTTTTATCACAGGACAAGAAATCAGCCCTCAAAAACTTAACCGGCAGAAAATATTTTTTTGAAAAAATCCCTAAGCCCCGGGGTCACAATTTCAGAAAAAATCTGACTTTTGGCAGTTCACTCAAAAATGGTGCCAACCACTTGCAAATGCTCACCTGAAAGCTTTGGCGATGGAAACAGAAGGCTTTTTATCACAGGACAAGAAATCAGCCCTCAAAAACTTAACCGGCAGAAAATATTTTTTTGAAAAAATCCCTAAGCCCCGGGGTCACAATTTCAGAAAAAATCTGACTTTTGGCAATTCACTCAAAAATGGTGCCAACCGGCTGCAAATGCTCCCCTGAAAGGTTTGGCACGCGAAACAGAAGGCTTTTTATCACAGGACAAGAAATCAGCCCTCAAAAACTTAACCGGCAGAAAATATTTTTTTGAAAAAATCCCTAAGCCCCGGGGTCACAATTTCAGAAAAAATCTGACTTTTGGCAGTTCACTCAAAAATGGTGCCAACCGCTTGCAAATGCTCACCTGAAAGCTTTGGCGATGGAAACAGAAGGCTTTTTATCACAGGACAAGAAATCAGCCCTCAAAAACTTAACCGGCAGAAAATATTTTTTTGAAAAAATCCCTAAGCCCCGGGGTCACAATTTCAGCAAAAATCTGACTTTTGGCAGTTCACTCAAAAATGGTGCCAACCGCTTGCAAATGCTCACCTGAAAGCTTTGGCGATGGAAACAGAAGGCTTTTTATCACAGGACAAGAAATCAGCCCTCAAAAACTTAACCGGTAGAAAATATTTTTTTGAAAAAATCCCTAAGCCCCGGGGTCACAATTTCAGCAAAAATCTGACTTTTGGCAGTTCACTCAAAAATGGTGCCAACCGCTTGCAAATGCTCACCTGAAAGCTTTGGCGATGGAAACAGAAGGCTTTTTATCACAGGACAAGAAATCAGCCCTCAAAAACTTAACCGGCAGAAAATATTTTTTTGAAAAAATCCCTAAGCCCCGGGGTCACAATTTCAGCAAAAATCTGACTTTTGGCAGTTCACTCAAAAATGGTGCCAACCGCTTGCAAATGCTCACCTGAAAGCTTTGGCGATGGAAACAGAAGGCTTTTTATCACAGGACAAGAAATCAGCCCTCAAAAACTTAACCGGCAGAAAATATTTTTTTGAAAAAATCCCTAAGCCCCGGGGTCACAATTTCAGCAAAAATCTGACTTTTGGCAGTTCACTCAAAAATGGTGCCAACCACTTGCAAATGCTCACCTGAAAGCTTTGGCGATGGAAACAGAAGGCTTTTTATCACAGGACAAGAAATCAGCCCTCAAAAACTTAACCGGCAGAAAATATTTTTTTGAAAAAATCCCTAAGCCCCGGGGTCACAATTTCAGCAAAAATCTGACTTTTGTCAATTCACTCAAAAATGGTGCCAACCGGCTGCAAATGCTCCCGTGAAAGGTTTGGCACGCGAAACAGAAGGCTTTTTATCACAGGACAAGAAATCAGCCCTCAAAAACTTAACCGGCAGAAAATATTTTTTTGAAAAAATCCCTAAGCCCCGGGGTCACAATTTCAGAAAAAATTTGACTTTTGGCAGTTCACTCAAAAATGGTGCCAACCGCTTGCAAATGCTCACCTGAAAGCTTTGGCGATGGAAACAGAAGGCTTTTTATCACAGGACAAGAAATCAGCCCTCAAAAACTTAACCGGCAGAAAATATTTTTTTGAAAAAATCCCTAAGCCCCGGGGTCACAATTTCAGAAAAAATCTGACTTTTGGCAATTCACTCAAAAATGGTGCGAAAAGCTTGAAAATGCTCCCCTCAAAGGTTTGGCACTCGAAACAGAAGGCTTTTTATCACAGGACAAGAAATCAGCCCTCAAAAACTCAACCGGCAGAAAATATTTTTTTGAAAAAATCCCTAAGCCCTGGGGTCACAATTTCAGAAAAAATCTGACTTTTGGCAATTCACTCAAAAATGGTGCCAACCGGCTGCAAATGCTCCCGTGAAAGGTTTGGCACGCGAAACAGAAGGCTTTTTATCACAGGACAAGAAATCAGCCCTCAAAAACTTAACCGGCAGAAAATATTTTTTTGAAAAAATCCCTAAGCCCCGGGGTCACAATTTCAGCAAAAATCTGACTTTTGGCAGTTCACTCAAAAATGGTGCCAACCGCTTGCAAATGCTCACCTGAAAGCTTTGGCGATGGAAACAGAAGGCTTTTTATCACAGGACAAGAAATCAGCCCTCAAAAACTTAACTGGCAGAAAATATTTTTTTGAAAAAATCCCTAAGCCCCGGGGTCACAATATCAGCAAAAATCTGACTTTTGGCAGTTCACTCAAAAATGGTGCCAACCGCTTGCAAATGCTCCCGTGAAAGGTTTGGCGATGGAAACAGAAGGCTTTTTATCACAGGACAAGAAATCAGCCCTCAAAAACTTAACTGGCAGAAAATATTTTTTTGAAAAAATCCCTAAGCCCCGGGGTCACAATATCAGCAAAAATCTGACTTTTGGCAGTTCACTCAAAAATGGTGCCAACCGCTTGCAAATGCTCCCGTGAAAGGTTTGGCACGCGAAACAGAAGGCTTTTTATCACAGGACAAGAAATCAGCCCTCAAAAACTTAACCGGCAGAAAATATTTTTTTGAAAAAATCCCTAAGCCCCGGGGTCACAATTTCAGCAAAAATCTGACTTTTGGCAGTTCACTCAAAAATGGTGCCAACCGCTTGCAAATGCTCACCTGAAAGCTTTGGCGATGGAAACAGAAGGCTTTTTATCACAGGACAAGAAATCAGCCCTCAAAAACTTAACCGGCAGAAAATATTTTTTTGAAAAAATCCCTAAGCCCCGGGGTCACAATTTCAGCAAAAATCTGACTTTTGGCAGTTCACTCAAAAATGGTGCCAACCGCTTGCAAATGCTCACCTGAAAGCTTTGGCGATGGAAACAGAAGGCTTTTTATCACAGGACAAGAAATCAGCCCTCAAAAACTTAACCGGCAGAAAATATTTTTTTGAAAAAATCCCTAAGCCCCGGGGTCACAATTTCAGCAAAAATCTGACTTTTGGCAGTTCACTCAAAAATGGTGCCAACCGCTTGCAAATGCTCACCTGAAAGCTTTGGCGATGGAAACAGAAGGCTTCTTATCACAGGACAAGAAATCAGCCCTCAAAAACTTAACCGGCAGAAAATATTTTTTTGAAAAAATCCCTAAGCCCCGGGGTCACAATTTCAGCAAAAATCTGACTTTTGGCAGTTCACTCAAAAATGGTGCCAACCTCTTGCAAATGCTCACCTGAAAGCTTTGGCGATGAAAACAGAAGGCTTTTTATCACAGGACAAGAAATCAGCCCTCAAAAACTTAACCGGCAGAAAATATTTTTTTGAAAAAATCCCTAACCCCCGGGGTCACAATTTCAGAAAAAATCTGACTTTTGGCAGTTCACTCAAAAATGGTGCCAACCACTTGCAAATGCTCACCTGAAAGCTTTGGCGATGGAAACAGAAGGCTTTTTATCACAGGACAAGAAATCAGCCCTCAAAAACTTAACCGGCAGAAAATATTTTTTTGAAAAAATCCCTAAGCCCCGGGGTCACAATTTCAGCAAAAATCTGACTTTTGGCAGTTCACTCAAAAATGGTGCCAACCTCTTGCAAATGCTCACCTGAAAGCTTTGGCGATGGAAACAGAAGGCTTTTTATCACAGGACAAGAAATCAGCCCTCAAAAACTTAACCGGCAGAAAATATTTTTTTGAAAAAATCCCTAAGCCCCGGGGTCACAATTTCAGAAAAAATCTGACTTTTGGCAGTTCACTCAAAAATGGTGCCAACCACTTGCAAATGCTCACCTGAAAGCTTTGGCGATGGAAACAGAAGGCTTTTTATCACAGGACAAGAAATCAGCCCTCAAAAACTTAACCGGCAGAAAATATTTTTTTGAAAAAATCCCTAAGCCCCGGGGTCACAATTTCAGCAAAAATCTGACTTTTGTCAATTCACTCAAAAATGGTGCCAACCGGCTGCAAATGCTCCCGTGAAAGGTTTGGCACGCGAAACAGAAGGCTTTTTATCACAGGACAAGAAATCAGCCCTCAAAAACTTAACCAGCAGAAAATATTTTTTTGAAAAAATCCCTAAGCCCCGGGGTCACAATTTCAGAAAAAATCTGACTTTTGGCAGTTCACTCAAAAATGGTGCCAACCGCTTGCAAATGCTCACCTGAAAGCTTTGGCGATGGAAACAGAAGGCTTTTTATCACAGGACAAGAAATCAGCCCTCAAAAACTTAACCGGCAGAAAATATTTTTTTGAAAAAATCCCTAAGCCCCGGGGTCACAATTTCAGAAAAAATCTGACTTTTGGCAATTCACTCAAAAATGGTGCGAAAAGCTTGAAAATGCTCCCCTCAAAGGTTTGGCACTCGAAACAGAAGGCTTTTTATCACAGGACAAGAAATCAGCCCTCAAAAACTCAACCGGCAGAAAATATTTTTTTGAAAAAATCCCTAATCCCCGGGGTCACAATTTCAGAAAAAATCTGACTTTTGGCAATTCACTCAAAAATGGTGCCAACCGGCTGCAAATGCTCCCGTGAAAGGTTTGGCACGCGAAACAGAAGGCTTTTTATCACAGGACAAGAAATCAGCCCTCAAAAACTTAACCGGCAGAAAATATTTTTTTGAAAAAATCCCTAAGCCCCGGGGTCACAATTTCAGCAAAAATCTGACTTTTGGCAGTTCACTCAAAAATGGTGCCAACCGCTTGCAAATGCTCACCTGAAAGCTTTGGCGATGGAAACAGAAGGCTTTTTATCACAGGACAAGAAATCAGCCCTCAAAAACTTAACTGGCAGAAAATATTTTTTTGAAAAAATCCCTAAGCCCCGGGGTCACAATATCAGCAAAAATCTGACTTTTGGCAGTTCACTCAAAAATGGTGCCAACCGCTTGCAAATGCTCCCGTGAAAGGTTTGGCGATGGAAACAGAAGGCTTTTTATCACAGGACAAAAAATCAGCCCTCAAAAACTGAACTGGCAGAAAATATTTTTTTGAAAAAATCCCTAAGCCCCGGGGTCACAATATCAGCAAAAATCTGACTTTTGGCAGTTCACTCAAAAATGGTGCCAACCGCTTGCAAATGCTCAAGTGAAAGGTTTGGCGATGGAAACAGAAGGCTTTTTATCACAGGACAAGAAATCAGCCCTCAAAAACTTAACTGGCAGAAAATATTTTTTTGAAAAAATCCCTAAGCCCCGGGGTCACAATATCAGCAAAAATCTGACTTTTGGCAGTTCACTCAAAAATGGTGCCAACCGCTTGCAAATGCTCCCCTGAAAGCTTTGGCACGCGAAACAGAAGGCTTTTTATCACAGGACAAGAAATCAGCCCTCAAAAACTTAACCGGCAGAAAATATTTTTTTGAAAAAATCCCTAAGCCCCGGGGTCACAATATCAGCAAAAATCTGACTTTTGGCAGTTCACTCAAAAATGGTGCCAACCGCTTGCAAATGCTCCCGTGAAAGGTTTGGCGATGGAAACAGAAGGCTTTTTATCACAGGACAAGAAATCAGCCCTCAAAAACTTAACTGGCAGAAAATATTTTTTTGAAAAAATCCCTAAGCCCCGGGGTCACAATATCAGCAAAAATCTGACTTTTGGCAGTTCACTCAAAAATGGTGCCAACCGCTTGCAAATGCTCCCGTGAAAGGTTTGGCACGCGAAACAGAAGGCTTTTTATCACAGGACAAGAAATCAGCCCTCAAAAACTTAACCGGCAGAAAATATTTTTTTGAAAAAATCCCTAAGCCCCGGGGTCCCAATTTCAGCAAAAATCTGACTTTTGGCAGTTCACTCAAAAATGGTGCCAACCGCTTGCAAATGCTCACCTGAAAGCTTTGGCGATGGAAACAGAAGGCTTTTTATCACAGGACAAGAAATCAGCCCTCAAAAACTTAACCGGCAGAAAATATTTTTTTGAAAAAATCCCTAAGCCCCGGGGTCAAAATTTCAGCAAAAATCTGACTTTTGGCAGTTCACTCAAAAATGGTGCCAACCGCTTGCAAATGCTCACCTGAAAGCTTTGGCGATGGAAACAGAAGGCTTTTTATCACAGGACAAGAAATCAGCCCTCAAAAACTTAAGTGGCAGAAAATATTTTTTTGAAAAAATCCCTAAGCCCCGGGGTCACAATTTCAGCAAAAATCTGACTTTTGGCAGTTCACTCAAAAATGGTGCCAACCGCTTGCAAATGCTCACCTGAAAGCTTTGGCGATGGAAACAGAAGGCTTTTTATCACAGGACAAGAAATCAGCCCTCAAAAACTTAACCGGCAGAAAATATTTTTTTGAAAAAATCCCTAAGCCCCGGGGTCACAATTTCAGCAAAAATCTGACTTTTGGCAGTTCACTCAAAAATGGTGCCAACCGCTTGCAAATGCTCACCTGAAAGCTTTGGCGATGGAAACAGAAGGCTTTTTATCACAGGACAAGAAATCAGCCCTCAAAAACTTAACCGGCAGAAATTATTTTTTTGAAAAAATCCCTAAGCCCCGGGGTCACAATTTCAGGAAAAATCTGACTTTTGGCAGTTCACTCCAAAATGGTGCCAACCGCTTGCTAATGCTCACCTGAAAGCTTTGGCGATGGAAACAGAAGGCTTTTTATCACAGGACAAGAAATCAGCCCTCAAAAACTTAACCGGTAGAAAATATTTTTTTGAAAAAATCCCTAAGCCCCGGGGTCACAATTTCAGCAAAAATCTGACTTTTGGCAGTTCACTCAAAAATGGTGCCAACCGCTTGCAAATGCTCACCTGAAAGCTTTGGCGATGGAAACAGAAGGCTTTTTATCACAGGACAAGAAATCAGCCCTCAAAAACTTAACCGGCAGAAAATATTTTTTTGAAAAAATCCCTAAGCCCCGGGGTCACAATTTCAGCAAAAATCTGACTTTTGGCAGTTCACTCAAAAATGGTGCCAACCGCTTGCAAATGCTCACCTGAAAGCTTTGGCGATGGAAACAGAAGGCTTTTTATCACAGGACAAGAAATCAGCCCTCAAAAACTTAACCGGCAGAAAATATTTTTTTGAAAAAATCCCTAAGCCCCGGGGTCACAATTTCAGCAAAAATCTGACTTTTGGCAGTTCACTCAAAAATGGTGCCAACCGCTTGCAAATGCTCACCTGAAAGCTTTGGCGATGGAAACAGAAGGCTTTTTATCACAGGACAAGAAATCAGCCCTCAAAAACTTAACCGGCAGAAATTATTTTTTTGAAAAAATCCCTAAGCCCCGGGGTCACAATTTCAGGAAAAATCTGACTTTTGGCAGTTCACTCCAAAATGGTGCCAACCGCTTGCTAATGCTCACCTGAAAGCTTTGGCGATGGAAACAGAAGGCTTTTTATCACAGGACAAGAAATCAGCCCTCAAAAACTTAACCGGTAGAAAATATTTTTTTGAAAAAATCCCTAAGCCCCGGGGTCACAATTTCAGCAAAAATCTGACTTTTGGCAGTTCACTCAAAAATGGTGCCAACCGCTTGCAAATGCTCACCTGAAAGCTTTGGCGATGGAAACAGAAGGCTTTTTATCACAGGACAAGAAATCAGCCCTCAAAAACTTAACCGGCAGAAAATATTTTTTTGAAAAAATCCCTAAGCCCCGGGGTCACAATTTCAGCAAAAATCTGACTTTTGGCAGTTCACTCAAAAATGGTGCCAACCGCTTGCAAATGCTCACCTGAAAGCTTTGGCGATGGAAACAGAAGGCTTTTTATCACAGGACAAGAAATCAGCCCTCAAAAACTTAACCGGCAGAAAATATTTTTTTGAAAAAATCCCTAAGCCCCGGGGTCACAATTTCAGCAAAAATCTGACTTTTGGCAGTTCACTCAAAAATGGTGCCAACCTCTTGCAAATGCTCACCTGAAAGCTTTGGCGATGGAAACAGAAGGCTTTTTATCACAGGACAAGAAATCAGCCCTCAAAAACTTAACCAGCAGAAAATATTTTTTTGAAAAAATCCCTAAGCCCCGGGGTCACAATTTCAGCAAAAATCTGACTTTTGGCAGTTCACTCAAAAATGGTGCCAACCACTTGCAAATGCTCACCTGAAAGCTTTGGCGATGGAAACAGAAGGCTTTTTATCACAGGACAAGAAATCAGCCCTCAAAAACTTAACCGGCAGAAAATATTTTTTTGAAAAAATCCCTAAGCCCCGGGGTCACAATTTCAGCAAAAATCTGACTTTTGTCAATTCACTCAAAAATGGTGCCAACCGGCTGCAAATGCTCCCGTGAAAGGTTTGGCACGCGAAACAGAAGGCTTTTTATCACAGGACAAGAAATCAGCCCTCAAAAACTTAACCGGCAGAAAATATTTTTTTGAAAAAATCCCTAAGCCCCGGGGTCACAATTTCAGAAAAAATCTGACTTTTGGCAGTTCACTCAAAAATGGTGCCAACCGCTTGCAAATGCTCACCTGAAAGCTTTGGCGATGGAAACAGAAGGCTTTTTATCACAGGACAAGAAATCAGCCCTCAAAAACTTAACCGGCAGAAAATATTTTTTTGAAAAAATCCCTAAGCCCCGGGGTCACAATTTCAGCAAAAATCTGACTTTTGTCAATTCACTCAAAAATGGTGCCAACCGGCTGCAAATGCTCCCGTGAAAGGTTTGGCACGCGAAACAGAAGGCTTTTTATCACAGGACAAGAAATCAGCCCTCAAAAACTTAACCGGCAGAAAATATTTTTTTGAAAAAATCCCTAAGCCCCGGGGTCACAATTTCAGAAAAAATCTGACTTTTGGCAGTTCACTCAAAAATGGTGCCAACCGCTTGCAAATGCTCACCTGAAAGCTTTGGCGATGGAAACAGAAGGCTTTTTATCACAGGACAAGAAATCAGCCCTCAAAAACTTAACCGGCAGAAAATATTTTTTTGAAAAAATCCCTAAGCCCCGGGGTCACAATTTCAGAAAAAATCTGACTTTTGGCAATTCACTCAAAAATGGTGCCAACCGGCTGCAAATGCTCCCCTGAAAGGTTTGGCACGCGAAACAGAAGGCTTTTTATCACAGGACAAGAAATCAGCCCTCAAAAACTTAACCGGCAGAAAATATTTTTTTGAAAAAATCCCTAAGCCCCGGGGTCACAATTTCAGCAAAAATCTGACTTTTGGCAGTTCACTCAAAAATGGTGCCAACCGCTTGCAAATGCTCACCTGAAAGCTTTGGCGATGGAAACAGAAGGCTTTTTATCACCGGACAAGAAATCAGCCCTCAAAAACTTAACCGGCAGAAAATATTTTTTTGAAAAAATCCCTAAGCCCCGGGGTCACAATTTCAGCAAAAATCTGACTTTTGGCAGTTCACTCAAAAATGGTGCCAACCGCTTGCAAATGCTCACCTGAAAGCTTTGGCGATGGAAACAGAAGGCTTTTTATCACAGGACAAGAAATCAGCCCTCAAAAACTTAACCGGCAGAAAACATTTTTTTGAAAAAATCCCTAAGCCCCGGGGTCACAATTTCAGCAAAAATCTGACTTTTGTCAATTCACTCAAAAATGGTGCCAACCGGCTGCAAATGCTCCCGTGAAAGGTTTGGCACGCGAAACAGAAGGCTTTTTATCACAGGACAAGAAATCAGCCCTCAAAAACTTAACCGGCAGAAAATATTTTTTTGAAAAAATCCCTAAGCCCCGGGGTCACAATTTCAGAAAAAATCTGACTTTTGGCAGTTCACTCAAAAATGGTGCCAACCGCTTGCAAATGCTCACCTGAAAGCTTTGGCGATGGAAACAGAAGGCTTTTTATCACAGGACAAGAAATCAGCCCTCAAAAACTTAACCGGCAGAAAATATTTTTTTGAAAAAATCCCTAAGCCCCGGGGTCACAATTTCAGCAAAAATCTGACTTTTGGCAGTTCACTCAAAAATGGTGCCAACCGCTTGCAAATGCTCCCCTGAAAGGTTTGGCGATGGAAACAGAAGGCTTTTTATCACAGGACAAGAAATCAGCCCTCAAAAACTTAACCGGCAGAAAATATTTTTTTGAAAAAATCCCTAAGCCCCGGGGTCACAATTTCAGAAAAAATCAGACTTTTGGCAGTTCACTCAAAAATGGTGCCAACCGCTTGCAAATGCTCCCCTGAAAGGTTTGGCGATGGAAACAGAAGGCTTTTTATCACAGGACAAGAAATCAGCCCTCAAAAACTTAACCGGCAGAAAATATTTTTTTGAAAAAATCCCTAAGCCCCGGGGTCACAATTTCAGAAAAAATCTGACTTTTGGCAGTTCACTCAAAAATGGTGCCAACCGCTTGCAAATGCTCACCTGAAAGCTTTGGCGATGGAAACAGAAGGCTTTTTATCACAGGACAAGAAATCAGCCCTCAAAAACTTAACCGGCAGAAAATATTTTTTTGAAAAAATCCCTAAGCCCCGGGGTCACAATTTCAGCAAAAATCTGACTTTTGGCAGTTCACTCAAAAATGGTGCCAACCGCTTGCAAATGCTCCCCTGAAAGGTTTGGCGATGGAAACAGAAGGCTTTTTATCACAGGACAAGAAATCAGCCCTCAAAAACTTAACCGGCAGAAAATATTTTTATGAAAAAATCCCTAAGCCCCGGGGTCACAATTTCAGAAAAAATCAGACTTTTGGCAGTTCACTCAAAAATGGTGCTAACCGCTTGCAAATGCTCCCCTGAAAGGTTTGGCACTCGAAACAGAAGGCTTTTTATCACAGGACATGAAATCAGCCCTCAAAAACTTAACCGGCAGAAAATATTTTTTTGAAAAAATCCCTAAGCCCCGGGGTCACAATTTCAGCAAAAATCTGACTTTTGGCAGTTCACTCAAAAATGGTGCCAACCGGTTGCAAATGCTCCCCTGAAAGGTTTGGCGATGGAAACAGAAGGCTTTTTATCACAGGACAAGAAATCAGCCCTCAAAAACTTAACCGGCAGAAAATATTTTTTTGAAAAAATCCCTAAGCCCCGGGGTCACAATTTCAGCAAAAATCTGACTTTTGGCAGTTCACTCAAAAATGGTGCCAACCGCTTGCAAATGCTCAACTGAAAGCTTTGGCGATGGAAACAGAAGGCTTTTTATCACAGGACAAGAAATCAGCCCTCAAAAACTTAACCGGCAGAAAATATTTTTTTGAAAAAATCCCTAAGCCCCGGGGTCACAATTTCAGCAAAAATCCGACTTTTGGCAGTTCACTCAAAAATGGTGCCAACCGCTTGCAAATGCTCACCTGAAAGCTTTGGCGATGGAAACAGAAGGCTTTTTATCACAGGACAAGAAATCAGCCCTCAAAAACTTAACCGGCAGAAAATATTTTTTTGAAAAAATCCCTAAGCCCCGGGGTCACAATTTCAGCAAAAATCTGACTTTTGGCAGTTCACTCAAAAATGGTGCCAACCGCTTGCAAATGCTCACCTGAAAGCTTTGGCGATGGAAACAGAAGGCTTTTTATCACAGGACAAGAAATCAGCCCTCAAAAACTTAACCGGCAGAAAATATTTTTTTGAAAAAATCCCTAAGCCCCGGGGTCACAATTTCAGAAAAAATCAGACTTTTGGCAGTTCACTCAAAAATGGTGCCAACAGCTTGAAAATGCTCCCCTCAAAGGTTTGGCACTCGAAACAGAAGGCTTTTTATCATAGGACAAGAAATCAGCCCTCAAAAACTCAACCGGCAGAAAATATTTTTATGAAAAAATCCCTAAGCCCCGGGGTCACAATTTCAGAAAAAATCTGACTTTTGGCAGTTCACTCAAAAATGGTGCTAACCGCTTGCAAATGCTCACCTGAAAGGTTTGGCACTCGAAACAGAAGGCTTTTTATCACAGGACATGAAATCAGCCCTCAAAAACTTAACCGGCAGAAAATATTTTTTTGAAAAAATCCCTAAGCCCCGGGGTCACAATTTCAGCAAAAATCTGACTTTTGGCAGTTCACTCAAAAATGGTGCCAACCGGTTGCAAATGCTCCCCTGAAAGGTTTGGCGATGGAAACAGAAGGCTTTTTATCACAGGACAAGAAATCAGCCCTCAAAAACTTAACCGGCAGAAAATATTTTTTTGAAAAAATCCCTAAGCCCCGGGGTCACAATTTCAGCAAAAATCTGACTTTTGGCAGTTCACTCAAAAATGGTGCCAACCGCTTGCAAATGCTCACCTGAAAGCTTTGGCGATGGAAACAGAAGGCTTTTTATCACAGGACAAGAAATCAGCCCTCAAAAACTTAACCGGCAGAAAATATTTTTTTGAAAAAATCCCTAAGCCCCGGGGTCACAATTTCAGCAAAAATCCGACTTTTGGCAGTTCACTCAAAAATGGTGCCAACCGCTTGCAAATGCTCACCTGAAAGCTTTGGCGATGGAAACAGAAGGCTTTTTATCACAGGACAAGAAATCAGCCCTCAAAAACTTAACCGGCAGAAAATATTTTTTTGAAAAAATCCCTAAGCCCCGGGGTCACAATTTCAGCAAAAATCTGACTTTTGGCAGTTCACTCAAAAATGGTGCCAACCGCTTGCAAATGCTCACCTGAAAGCTTTGGCGATGGAAACAGAAGGCTTTTTATCACAGGACAAGAAATCAGCCCTCAAAAACTTAACCGGCAGAAAATATTTTTTTGAAAAAATCCCTAAGCCCCGGGGTCACAATTTCAGAAAAAATCTGACTTTTGGCAGTTCACTCAAAAATGGTGCCAACCGCTTGCAAATGCTCACCTGAAAGCTTTGGCGATAGAAACAGAAGGCTTTTTATCACAGGACAAGAAATCAGCCCTCAAAAACTTAACCGGCAGAAAATATTTTTTTGAAAAAATCCCTAAGCCCCGGGGTCACAATTTCAGCAAAAATCTGACTTTTGGCAGTTCACTCAAAAATGGTGCCAACCTCTTGCAAATGCTCACCTGAAAGCTTTGGCGATGGAAACAGAAGGCTTTTTATCACAGGACAAGAAATCAGCCCTCAAAAACTTAACCGGCAGAAAATATTTTTTTGAAAAAATCCCTAAGCCCCGGGGTCACAATTTCAGAAAAAATCTGACTTTTGGCAGTTCACTCAAAAATGGTGCCAACCGCTTGCAAATGCTCACCTGAAAGCTTTGGCGATGGAAACAGAAGGCTTTTTATCAGAGGACAAGAAATCAGCCCTCAAAAACTTAACCGGCAGAAAATATTTTTTTGAAAAAATCCCTAAGCCCCGGGGTCACAATTTCAGAAAAAAATCTGACTTTTGGCAATTCACTCAAAAATGGTGCCAACCGGCTGCAAATGCTCCCCTGAAAGGTTTGGCACGCGAAACAGAAGGCTTTTTATCACAGGACAAGAAATCAGCCCTCAAAAACTTAACCGGCAGAAAATATTTTTTTGAAAAAATCCCTAAGCCCCGGGGTCACAATTTCAGCAAAAATCTGACTTTTGGCAGTTCACTCAAAAATGGTGCCAACCGCTTGCAAATGCTCCCCTGAAAGGTTTGGCGATGGAAACAGAAGGCTTTTTATCACAGGACAAGAAATCAGCCCTCAAAAACTTAACCGGCAGAAAATATTTTTTTGAAAAAATCCCTAAGCCCCGGGGTCACAATTTCAGCAAAAATCTGACTTTTGGCAGTTCACTCAAAAATGGTGCGAAAAGCTTGAAAATGCTCCCCTCAAAGGTTTGGCACTCGAAACAGAAGGCTTTTTATCACAGGACAAGAAATCAGCCCTCAAAAACTCAACCGGCAGAAAATATTTTTTTGAAAAAATCCCTAAGCCCCGGGGTCACAATTTCAGAAAAAATCTGACTTTTGGCAATTCACTCAAAAATGGTGCCAACCGGCTGCAAATGCTCCCGTGAAAGGTTTGGCACGCGAAACAGAAGGCTTTTTATCACAGGACAAGAAATCAGCCCTCAAAAACTTAACCGGCAGGAAATATTTTTTTGAAAAAATCCCTAAGCCCCGGGGTCACAATTTCAGAAACAATCTGACTTTTGGCAGTTCACTCAAAAATGGTGCCAACCGCTTGCAAATGCTCACCTGAAAGCTTTGGCGATGGAAACAGAAGGCTTTTTATCACAGGACAAGAAATCAGCCCTCAAAAACTTAACCGGCAGAAAATATTTTTTTGAAAAAATCCCTAAGCCCCGGGGTCACAATTTCAGCAAAAATCTGACTTTTGGCAGTTCACTCAAAAATGGTGCCAACCGCTTGCAAATGCTCACCTGAAAGCTTTGGCGATGGAAACAGAAGGCTTTTTATCACAGGACAAGAAATCAGCCCTCAAAAACTTAACCGGCAGAAAATATTTTTTTGAAAAAATCCCTAAGCCCCGGGGTCACAATTTCAGCAAAAATCTGACTTTTGGCAGTTCACTCAAAAATGGTGCCAACCGCTTGCAAATGCTCACCTGAAAGCTTTGGCGATGGAAACAGAAGGCTTTTTATCACAGGACAACAAATCAGCCCTCAAAAACTTAACTGGCAGAAAATATTTTTTTGAAAAAATCCCTAAGCCCCGGGGTCACAATTTCAGCAAAAATCTGACTTTTGGCAGTTCACTCAAAAATGGTGCCAACCGCTTGCAAATGCTCACCTGAAAGCTTTGGCGATGGAAACAGAAGGCTTTTTATCACAGGACAAGAAATCAGCCCTCAAAAACTTAACCGGCAGAAAATATTTTTTTGAAAAAATCCCTAAGCCCCGGGGTCACAATTTCAGCAAAAATCTGACTTTTGGCAGTTCACTCAAAAATGGTGCCAACCGCTTGCAAATGCTCACCTGAAAGCTTTGGCGATGGAAACAGAAGGCTTTTTATCACAGGACAAGAAATCAGCCCTCAAAAACTTAACCGGCAGAAAATATTTTTTTGAAAAAATCCCTAAGCCCCGGGGTCACAATTTCAGAAAAAATCTGACTTTTGGCAGTTCACTCAAAAATGGTGCCAACCGCTTGCAAATGCTCACCTGAAAGCTTTGGCGATGGAAACAGAAGGCTTTTTATCACAGGACAAGAAATCAGCCCTCAAAAACTTAACTGGCAGAAAATATTTTTTTGAAAAAATCCCTAAGCCCCGGGGTCACAATTTCAGCAAAAATCTGACTTTTGGCAGTTCACTCAAAAATGGTGCCAACCGCTTGCAAATGCTCACCTGAAAGCTTTGGCGATGGAAACAGAAGGCTTTTTATCACAGGACAAGAAATCAGCCCTCAAAAACTTAACCGGCAGAAAATATTTTTTTGAAAAAATCCCTAAGCCCCGGGGTCACAATTTCAGCAAAAATCTGACTTTTGGCAGTTCACTCAAAAATGTTGCCAACCGCTTGCAAATGCTCACCTGAAAGCTTTGGCGATGGAAACAGAAGGCTTTTTTATCACAGGACAAGAAATCAGCCCTCAAAAACTTAACAGGCAGAAAATATTTTTTTGAAAAAATCCCTAAGCCCCGGGGTCACAATTTCAGCAAAAATCTGACTTTTGGCAGTTCACTCAAAAATGGTGCCAACCGCTTGCAAATGCTCACCTGAAAGCTTTGGCGATGGAAACAGAAGGCTTTTTATCACAGGACAAGAAATCAGCCCTCAAAAACTTAACCGGCAGAAAATATTTTTTTGAAAAAATCCCTAAGCCCCGGGGTCACAATTTCAGCAAAAATCTGACTTTTGGCAGTTCACTCAAAAATGGTGCCAACCACTTGCAAATGCTCACCTGAAAGCTTTGGCGATGGAAACAGAAGGCTTTTTATCACAGGACAAGAAATCAGCCCTCAAAAACTTAACTGGCAGAAAATATTTTTTTGAAAAAATCCCTAAGCCCCGGGGTCACAATTTCAGCAAAAATCTGACTTTTGGCAGTTCACTCAAAAATGGTGCCAACCGCTTGCAAATGCTCACCTGAAAGCTTTGGCGATGGAAACAGAAGGCTTTTTATCACAGGACAAGAAATCAGCCCTCAAAAACTTAACCGGCAGAAAATATTTTTTTGAAAAAATCCCTAAGCCCCGGGGTCACAATTTCAGCAAAAATCTGACTTTTGGCAGTTCACTCAAAAATGGTGCCAACCTCTTGCAAATGCTCACCTGAAAGCTTTGGCGATGGAAACAGAAGGCTTTTTATCACAGGACAAGAAATCAGCCCTCAAAAACTTAACCGGCAGAAAATATTTTTTTGAAAAAATCCCTAAGCCCCGGGGTCACAATTTCAGAAAAAATCTGACTTTTGGCAGTTCACTCAAAAATGGTGCCAACCACTTGCAAATGCTCACCTGAAAGCTTTGGCGATGGAAACAGAAGGCTTTTTATCACAGGACAAGAAATCAGCCCTCAAAAACTTAACCGGCAGAAAATATTTTTTTGAAAAAATCCCTAAGCCCCGGGGTCACAATTTCAGAAAAAATCTGACTTTTGGCAATTCACTCAAAAATGGTGCCAACCGGCTGCAAATGCTCCCCTGAAAGGTTTGGCACGCGAAACAGAAGGCTTTTTATCACAGGACAAGAAATCAGCCCTCAAAAACTTAACCGGTAGAAAATATTTTTTTGAAAAAATCCCTAAGCCCCGGGGTCACAATTTCAGCAAAAATCTGACTTTTGGCAGTTCACTCAAAAATGGTGCCAACCGCTTGCAAATGCTCACCTGAAAGCTTTGGCGATGGAAACAGAAGGCTTCTTATCACAGGACAAGAAATCAGCCCTCAAAAACTTAACCGGCAGAAAATATTTTTTTGAAAAAATCCCTAAGCCCCGGGGTCACAATTTCAGCAAAAATCTGACTTTTGGCAGTTCACTCAAAAATGGTGCCAACCGCTTGCAAATGCTCACCTGAAAGCTTTGGCGATGGAAACAGAAGGCTTTTTATCACAGGACAAGAAATCAGCCCTCAAAAACTTAACCGGCAGAAAATATTTTTTTGAAAAAATCCCTAAGCCCCGGGGTCACAATTTCAGCAAAAATCTGACTTTTGGCAGTTCACTCAAAAATGGTGCCAACCTCTTGCAAATGCTCACCTGAAAGCTTTGGCGATGGAAACAGAAGGCTTTTTATCACAGGACAAGAAATCAGCCCTCAAAAACTTAACCGGCAGAAAATATTTTTTTGAAAAAATCCCTAAGCCCCGGGGTCACAATTTCAGAAAAAATCTGACTTTTGGCAGTTCACTCAAAAATGGTGCCAACCACTTGCAAATGCTCACCTGAAAGCTTTGGCGATGGAAACAGAAGGCTTTTTATCACAGGACAAGAAATCAGCCCTCAAAAACTTAACCGGCAGAAAATATTTTTTTGAAAAAATCCCTAAGCCCCGGGGTCACAATTTCAGAAAAAATCTGACTTTTGGCAGTTCACTCAAAAATGGTGCCAACCGCTTGCAAATGCTCACCTGAAAGCTTTGGCGATGGAAACAGAAGGCTTTTTATCACAGGACAAGAAATCAGCCCTCAAAAACTTAACCGGCAGAAAATATTTTTTTGAAAAAATCCCTAAGCCCCGGGGTCACAATTTCAGAAAAAATCTGACTTTTGGCAGTTCACTCAAAAATGGTGCCAACCGCTTGCAAATGCTCACCTGAAAGCTTTGGCGATGGAAACAGAAGGCTTTTTATCACAGGACAAGAAATCAGCCCTCAAAAACTTAACCGGCAGAAAATATTTTTTTGAAAAAATCCCTAAGCCCCGGGGTCACAATTTCAGCAAAAATCTGACTTTTGGCAGTTCACTCAAAAATGTTGCCAACCGCTTGCAAATGCTCACCTGAAAGCTTTGGCGATGGAAACAGAAGGCTTTTTTATCACAGGACAAGAAATCAGCCCTCAAAAACTTAACAGGCAGAAAATATTTTTTTGAAAAAATCCCTAAGCCCCGGGGTCACAATTTCAGCAAAAATCTGACTTTTGGCAGTTCACTCAAAAATGGTGCCAACCGCTTGCAAATGCTCACCTGAAAGCTTTGGCGATGGAAACAGAAGGCTTTTTATCACAGGACAAGAAATCAGCCCTCAAAAACTTAACCGGCAGAAAATATTTTTTTGAAAAAATCCCTAAGCCCCGGGGTCACAATTTCAGAAAAAATCTGACTTTTGGCAGTTCACTCAAAAATGGTGCCAACCACTTGCAAATGCTCACCCGAAAGCTTTGGCGATGGAAACAGAAGGCTTTTTATCACAGGACAAGAAATCAGCCCTCAAAAACTTAACTGGCAGAAAATATTTTTTTGAAAAAATCCCTAAGCCCCGGGGTCACAATTTCAGCAAAAATCTGACTTTTGGCAGTTCACTCAAAAATGGTGCCAACCGCTTGCAAATGCTCACCTGAAAGCTTTGGCGATGGAAACAGAAGGCTTTTTATCACAGGACAAGAAATCAGCCCTCAAAAACTTAACCGGCAGAAAATATTTTTTTGAAAAAATCCCTAAGCCCCGGGGTCACAATTTCAGCAAAAATCTGACTTTTGGCAGTTCACTCAAAAATGTTGCCAACCGCTTGCAAATGCTCACCTGAAAGCTTTGGCGATGGAAACAGAAGGCTTTTTTATCACAGGACAAGAAATCAGCCCTCAAAAACTTAACAGGCAGAAAATATTTTTTTGAAAAAATCCCTAAGCCCCGGGGTCACAATTTCAGCAAAAATCTGACTTTTGGCAGTTCACTCAAAAATGGTGCCAACCGCTTGCAAATGCTCACCTGAAAGCTTTGGCGATGGAAACAGAAGGCTTTTTATCACAGGACAAGAAATCAGCCCTCAAAAACTTAACCGGCAGAAAATATTTTTTTGAAAAAATCCCTAAGCCCCGGGGTCACAATTTCAGAAAAAATCTGACTTTTGGCAGTTCACTCAAAAATGGTGCCAACCACTTGCAAATGCTCACCTGAAAGCTTTGGCGATGGAAACAGAAGGCTTTTTATCACAGGACAAGAAATCAGCCCTCAAAAACTTAACTGGCAGAAAATATTTTTTTGAAAAAATCCCTAAGCCCCGGGGTCACAATTTCAGCAAAAATCTGACTTTTGGCAGTTCACTCAAAAATGGTGCCAACCGCTTGCAAATGCTCACCTGAAAGCTTTGGCGATGGAAACAGAAGGCTTTTTATCACAGGACAAGAAATCAGCCCTCAAAAACTTAACCGGCAGAAAATATTTTTTTGAAAAAATCCCTAAGCCCCGGGGTCACAATTTCAGCAAAAATCTGACTTTTGGCAGTTCACTCAAAAATGTTGCCAACCGCTTGCAAATGCTCACCTGAAAGCTTTGGCGATGGAAACAGAAGGCTTTTTTATCACAGGACAAGAAATCAGCCCTCAAAAACTTAACAGGCAGAAAATATTTTTTTGAAAAAATCCCTAAGCCCCGGGGTCACAATTTCAGCAAAAATCTGACTTTTGGCAGTTCACTCAAAAATGGTGCCAACCGCTTGCAAATGCTCACCTGAAAGCTTTGGCGATGGAAACAGAAGGCTTTTTATCACAGGACAAGAAATCAGCCCTCAAAAACTTAACCGGCAGAAAATATTTTTTTGAAAAAATCCCTAAGCCCCGGGGTCACAATTTCAGCAAAAATCTGACTTTTGGCAGTTCACTCAAAAATGGTGCCAACCGCTTGCAAATGCTCACCTGAAAGCTTTGGCGATGGAAACAGAAGGCTTTTTATCACAGGACAAGAAATCAGCCCTCAAAAACTTAACCGGCAGAAAATATTTTTTTGAAAAAATCCCTAAGCCCCGGGGTCACAATTTCAGCAAAAATCTGACTTTTGGCAGTTCACTCCAAAATGGTGCCAACCGCTTGCAAATGCTCACCTGAAAGCTTTGGCGATGGAAACAGAAGGCTTTTTATCACAGGACAAGAAATCAGCCCTCAAAAACTTAACCGGTAGAAAATATTTTTTTGAAAAAATCCCTAAGCCCCGGGGTCACAATTTCAGCAAAAATCTGACTTTTGGCAGTTCACTCAAAAATGGTGCCAACCGCTTGCAAATGCTCACCTGAAAGCTTTGGCGATGGAAACAGAAGGCTTTTTATCACAGGACAAGAAATCAGCCCTCAAAAACTTAACCGGCAGAAAATATTTTTTTGAAAAAATCCCTAAGCCCCGGGGTCACAATTTCAGCAAAAATCTGACTTTTGGCAGTTCACTCAAAAATGGTGCCAACCGCTTGCAAATGCTCACCTGAAAGCTTTGGCGATGGAAACAGAAGGCTTTTTATCACAGGACAAGAAATCAGCCCTCAAAAACTTAACCGGCAGAAAATATTTTTTTGAAAAAATCCCTAAGCCCCGGGGTCACAATTTCAGCAAAAATCTGACTTTTGGCAGTTCACTCAAAAATGGTGCCAACCTCTTGCAAATGCTCACCTGAAAGCTTTGGCGATGGAAACAGAAGGCTTTTTATCACAGGACAAGAAATCAGCCCTCAAAAACTTAACCGGCAGAAAATATTTTTTTGAAAGAGGTCCAGACGCAGACAACTCTGGGGTTGCGGCGCTCATCTCACTTTATTGGCCAAGGGAGATCATCAAGATGGCCGCCGTGTAAGGTTCCTCCTTCCAGTTCTCTCCGACCTCTTCTCCCGATTTGGATTTTACAACCACTGGAGTAAGTTATTTACTTAAGTTTTGCATTTTGCTAGACAAGTAATTGCTGGACTCTCCACTGGTGTGATACCAGATTTTAATTAAGTTTGACGAAGGAGGATTGCTTTGGATTGATCTGGGATGCGGCTGTAGAAATGGCGATGAGGTAAGACACATCTGCCGGAGTTCATTTCGAATCCTCCCTAAAATCGGTGTTGCGGCTCTTAGCCTTTCAAGTTCTTGCTGAAGACTGCACCAGGGTGTTGGAGCCCATGCCAGGAGTTCAAATTGCTGATAATCTGTAAAGTCTGCATCGTAAATCAGCTTTAACGAGCAGATAACTGTATCCTCCGGCAGCCTTCGACTCACTGGTTTTCCGCCAGCTCACATCAGCTTGTATTTCTATTTTTACTACCTTTTATTACCTTTTATTACCTTTTAAGCACTGCTATTTTAAAAGACTCACAACGATGGGCCAAGGCAAACGCCTAAGGGACTGTGACGAGGCTTTGCCCTCCCCAAGAGCCAAACAATCAAAAACCGAACCCCCCGTGTCTGGCAAATGGAATGTCCCCACTGATCACTGCTACAGGGTGAAAACTCAGAACCGCTTTCACCCTCTAATGTCACCAGAAACAACGTCAACACCAGAGGAATTACTTTTACCCCAGATTAAAACTGTGGACGGCAAGCTCGGAGGAAGAGGGAGTGTCCCACTGGGGGTGGTGCAGGACGCCGGAGCCGAGGACTGCGCAAGACAAGAACACCATGAACATCTCCACCTTGTGGTCAGAACCCTTAATTGCATATTCAAGAAGATTGATGTGCTATCCTCCCAGCTATGTAACCTTGAACAGAAAATTGATAACCTCTGGTCAAAGTCTAAACCAACTGTAGTTATGGGGGAAATGAAGTGCCAGAGAGCCTTACCCTCAACCAAAAAAGGAAGTGTGATCCCTAAATATAAACCAAATCCTGCACTGAAACAAGCATTGTCTTTGCAACCTAAGAAAATCTGCCTAAACATCGGGGCAGGGTCAGCAAGGTGGCTCACTCTGGATGGGGTCAAAAAGTATCTAAGCAATCTCCTAAACATAGAAATCACACAATGTGATCTCATTGCAGTATTACCTTTGAACCAGCAACTCAGACAACAGAAAGTGATGCTTGCGTTTTACTCTCCAAGGATCCCTTCAGCTATCATCAGGCAGAAATCACTCTTGGCTAGGTATGATATCATCCCAACAAGAGTTTTTATGGATAGCATGATCCATCCCCTTCTACTTGCCGGTAACGACACGGAGCGGACCCTGTCGGAGAGGTCGGGAGCACCTCGGGACATTGAGCCTCCTTTTTCGGAGGATATCCTTCCGTACCAAAACTGGACTTACCCCACGTCCCCACGAGCTCCAAAGGAACCCACCGGCGCAAGTAATTCTCTGACCCCACCGGAGGAAAGAGAGCTTTTAGCCACCTTTGGCGACCTTCCACCGAGGGAACAGCAAGAAATAATTGATAGACTAGAAGTACTTAATCATCAGCTCATACATGTCCAGAAGAACGGAAAAGTCCTGTCCACTTCTCAGGATAACCTTGCCAGCTTTTCGGAGTCGTGTTTTAAGGAAGTAGGAAGTCTTCCATACCTCAGCCCAGCTCCTAAACCCATGTCTCCCCCACTTGTGGGCAAATCCCACCGACGCTTGGCAGACCCAGGTTCTACCTCACAAGTTGGCCTCTCATCCCAACTCTTGATAAATTTTGACTCGCCCCCCAAGAGTCCCCCGCCGAAGAGTGTAACCCAGAGTCCTTTCCACCAAAACAATTCCTTACCATCCAATCCATCAATGCCGGAACTGGAGTCCTCATATTCCCCGGAGCGGCATAGACCCGACATACAATCAGTACCTGTACGTCAAGCATCCCCAGTACCTTCGCTAGCATCAGGTCAGGGGAGTGTTCCACTTACATCAAAAAATGACCCGGATTGGACTGAAGACCCGGCCGGACACATAAATCAAATGGTTTCATCGGCGACCTTTAGACCTCGCGGTGGGGCAGTCCCAGCAAATCCTGTGGAGTCTCCCACTGAAGTGTCCGCCCTTGGGCCAGCCAGCGGGAGACCCGTTCTGTCGCCCCAGCCTGAACACCTCACTACCAACTTCAAGATTAGGCACCTCCAGCAGGTGCTTGCCATGCAAAGTAAGATAACTGACTTTTTTGTGGGGTCTGCCCTGCCTCCAAAGAACTCACTTCTCTCCCTGAATTGACAGCGAATTGAACACAACAGGAACTCCCCCCTATCAGTCCTCAGCTGGAACATCGCGGGCTGGAGGGGAAAAAAGCATGAGCCAGAATTCTTGGAGTTTATTAACCTGTTTCATATCATCTTGTTCCAAGAATTGTGGGAAGTAGAGAAAATTGTCCTAAATGGCTTTGAGCTGCTACAACTCCCTGCCTGCCCCTCCCTGAAAGGAGGCCGCCCTAAAGGGGGCCTAATAATAGGCATCTCCCTCAACCTACATTCTAAATTTACTCTAGTACAGGCCTTGCCTCCCTACGCCCTTACCGGGCTGATTACGGGGGGAAAGATCTCGCTCCTAGTTACAAATGTTTACTTGCCTCCTGGGGGTTCTTCCCTCGAACTGGGCTCTAAATGGGGCTCGCTAGAAGAGCATTTGCTCTCATGCTATGTTAAGTTCCCTAACACCCCGGCCATTATAGGTGGCGATTTTAATGCCCGCACAGCAGCGAACTGGGACTCGCTGACCAAAGCCAAATGGTGGGTTACCCCAAACCTTGATAATTACGACCTGGAACATATCATGAGGAGAACTTCTAAAGACCACAGAGCAAATGAGGCTGGGGTACTCCTCTATCAAATGGCCATCCGTTTGAATTTGGTGCCCTTAAATGGCACATGCCTCCCCGATATTCCAGGGGATTTCACTCACCTGAGCGTTAAATCAAACAGCGTCCTCGATTACCTGTTGGTCTCTAGGGATCTACTTAAGTGTATTTCCACTTTTAAGATCGAGAATGTACAATTTAGTGATCATCTTCCCCTTGTAGCTAAGCTTTCCCTGAACTGGCAGCAGGAGGCCCATAGACATGCGACCCAGATGGTAACCAACGAATCTCTCCAAGTAAGAGGAAGCAAATGGTCGGAGACCCAGGCTCAAAGGTACCAGGAATTCTTTCAAAAAGAAATCCTCAGGCCCCATTCCAACATAGGCTCTGCCTCAGACGAGCATAGCATAGTGTTGAAGCGCTTCCACCATCATACGACTGATCTTACGTCCTTCTTTAGGTTACCACCCAAAAATTTAAATCGAATCGAGTATACTCACGGTGCCCCCTGGTATAATTCTCAGTGCAAACAAGCAAGACAGCGCCTCCGTGCTATATATAATATATATAAGATCTCCGATGCATCTACTCTGCCAGCTAGTTATGCCCAAGCCAAGCAAGTCTACAAACGCATGCAGAAAACCGCCAAGCGTGAGTGGCAACATAATCGTTGGCAGGCTTTGATTACTGCTTCAAAACCACACAGATCCAGGGAATTCTGGTCTTTGATTAACAGAAGGGTGAGGAAATACCCAAGGGCAGTCATCTCTGCACCGACATGGGAATTGTTCCTGAAGAAATGCTTCTCACAGGCAGATGCTCCCTCCGACCATCTGATGCATCTGTTTACCCACCTACCTATCTGGCCTCCCACCGATCCTGACGAAATAGCCAAGCTAATAGCTCAGCTGAAACCGGGCAAAGCCCCTGGGCCCGACTTGATCCCTGCTGAAGCCATCAAACTACACCCAAAATGGTGGGCCGGCATCTTGGCCAAAACCTTCGATGCAATCAACACTTCCGGTCTCATCCCCAAAATATGGAAGGAGGCCATTATAGTACCAATCCATAAAAAAGGTTCTCCAACGGAGCCGGAAAACTACCGTAACATCAGCCTCCTTTCGATCATAGGGAAAATTTATGCCAGCTTTTTGCTGACTAAATTATTGCGATGGGTAGATGAGACTAACCAGATTGGCCACGAACAAGCAGGGTTCAGAACTAAACGTTCTACAACAGATCATGCAATAATTCTTTATCATCTGGCACGGAAGTACTCCTCCCCTCCCCGGGGCAACCTCTGTGCTGCCTTCTTAGATCTAAAGGCAGCCTTTGACAGCGTTCCTAGAAATATTCTTTGGGAGAAACTTGCGAAACAGGGCATTGATAGAAGACTCTTATGGCTCATAAGTCAGCTCCACGAAGGTACCTTTGCCAGAGTGAGACTTACTCCTGCGGGCGACCTCACAAATTCGATACCAATAAACAAGGGAGTGCGCCAAGGATGTATATTGGCTCCCTGCCTATTCAACCTTTTCATCAGCGACATGCGAGCACCCCTAGTTAACTCATCTCCAAGTACACACGCGCCTAGACTAGCGGATTACCGCTGCCCACTCCTTTTATATGCGGACGACGCGGTAATTCTATCTTATACACGTGTTGGACTAACCAGAGCTCTGAAGATCTTTGCCACGTATTGCCAACTCAACCAATTAACCATCAACCATGCTAAGTCCAAGATTCTGATCTTCTCCAGAAGCCGGAGATTATACAAATGGAAGCTTGGTGGAGCAAAAATAGAGCAAGTCCTAAAATTTCAATATCTAGGAGTTATTTTTCAATACAACTTGGGATGGAAAGCTCAAATTCAACACCTACTTAACAAGGCCAAAACCCTGTCATATGCGCTCCTCCGATTTTTCTTTTCGGATGGAGCTCTGCATGTTCCCTCGGCCCTAAAGGTGTTCAAGGCAAAAGTGGTTGCAGTGCTTGCTTATGCTGCCCCGCTCTGGGCCGTGATGACAGATCTTGCTCCCCTTGAGACTCTGCAAAGCCAATTCCTACGCCGGCTCCTAATGCTCCCCCTGTGCGTAAGCAACGCAGCCATGCGACTAGAATTGAAGATCGCATCCTTAGAAACTTGCCTGTGGAAGCAAGTCTTCAATTACTGGTTATCATTGTGGCATAGATTACCAAACCATTACCTTGCCCAATGCTTATGGCGAGATGAATTCTCCAGCCTTTGGACTAGTAAAATTCATGCCAAACTCCTGAGCTATGGAATCTCTCCCTCAGATTCCCTAAAACTAGATCAAATCACTGCTCAAAGACTGATCCGTCAAAGACTGGATGACATCGACTTGCAGCAAAATTATACGCTGGGGGGAGGTGTTTGTTCGCCCCAGAACATTGGTATCACTTTAACTTATTGCGTTCCATCATACCTCTCCTCCCTTTCGACTGTTGCCCATAGACTGGCCTTCACCAAAGCGAGGTTCAACGTTTTCCCCTCCAATGTCCTGAGACATAGATTCTCAAAGGGCCAAGTCCCCGCCACGTGCGAATGTGATAAGGTGACGCCGGAGTCGCTCCAGCACATTATGTTCACTTGCCCCCTGTTCAATGTGCCACGGGCAAATTTGTTGGGATCAATCATACAGAAACTAGAGGGCTCCCCACCAAAATTCCACCTTGCCCAAATCTTGCAGGATAAGGATTCCCACACGACCCTGAAAGTGGCTAGGTTCCTGGTCGCTGTCCTCTCCCAAAAGCGACGCCAAGGAGCGCTACAAGCTAATTAAGGCGTAGCATGCCTTTCCATCTTATAGTATTTTATTGTTATAGTGGTGTTTTAGCGACTGTTTTTTCTTTTCCCCACGGCACAAGCTGTCACTTATGTGTTGTTTTTACCTGTATGGGCCTATGGCCGTAATAAATATTATCTATCTATCTATCTATTTTTTTGAAAAAATCCCTAAGCCCCGGGGTCACAATTTCAGAAAAAATCTGACTTTTGGCAGTTCACTCAAAAATGGTGCCAACCACTTGCAAATGCTCACCTGAAAGCTTTGGCGATGGAAACAGAAGGCTTTTTATCACAGGACAAGAAATCAGCCCTCAAAAACTTAACCGGCAGAAAATATTTTTTTGAAAAAATCCCTAAGCCCCGGGGTCACAATTTCAGCAAAAATCTGACTTTTGTCAATTCACTCAAAAATGGTGCCAACCGGCTGCAAATGCTCCCGTGAAAGGTTTGGCACGCGAAACAGAAGCCTTTTTATCACAGGACAAGAAATCAGCCCTCAAAAACTTAACCGGCAGAAAATATTTTTTTGAAAAAATCCCTAAGCCCCGGGGTCACAATTTCAGCAAAAATCTGACTTTTGGCAGTTCACTCAAAAATGGTGCCAACCGCTTGCAAATGCTCACCTGAAAGCTTTGGCGATGGAAAAAGAAGGCTTTTTATCACAGGACAAGAAATCAGCCCTCAAAAACTTAACCGGCAGAAAATATTTTTTTGAAAAAATCCCTAAGCCCCGGGGTCACAATTTCAGCAAAAATCTGACTTTTGGCAGTTCACTCAAAAATGGTGCCAACCGCTTGCAAATGCTCCCCTGAAAGGTTTGGCGATGGAAACAGAAGGCTTTTTATCACAGGACAAGAAATCAGCCCTCAAAAACTTAACCGGCAGAAAATATTTTTTTGAAAAAATCCCTAAGCCCCGGGGTCACAATTTCAGAAAAAATCAGACTTTTGGCAGTTCACTCAAAAATGGTGCCAAAAGCTTGAAAATGCTCCCCTCAAAGGTTTGGCACTCGAAACAGAAGGCTTTTTATCATAGGACAAGAAATCAGCCCTCAAAAACTCAACCGGCAGAAAATATTTTTTTGAAAAAATCCCTAAGCCCCGGGGTCACAATTTCAGAAAAAATCTGACTTTTGGCAGTTCACTCAAAAATGGTGCTAACCGCTTGCAAATGCTCACCTGAAAGGTTTGGCACTCGAAACAGAAGGCTTTTTATCACAGGACATGAAATCAGCCCTCAAAAACTTAACCGGCAGAAAATATTTTTTTGAAAAAATCCCTAAGCCCCGGGGTCACAATTTCAGCAAAAATCTGACTTTTGGCAGTTCACTCAAAAATGGTGCCAACCGGTTGCAAATGCTCCCCTGAAAGGTTTGGCGATGGAAACAGAAGGCTTTTTATCACAGGACAAGAAATCAGCCCTCAAAAACTTAACCGGCAGAAAATATTTTTTTGAAAAAATCCCTAAGCCCCGGGGTCACAATTTCAGCAAAAATCTGACTTTTGGCAGTTCACTCAAAAATGGTACCAACCGCTTGCAAATGCTCACCTGAAAGCTTTGGCGATGGAAACAGAAGGCTTTTTATCACAGGACAAGAAATCAGCCCTCAAAAACTTAACCGGCAGAAAATATTTTTTTGAAAAAATCCCTAAGCCCCGGGGTCACAATTTCAGCAAAAATCCGACTTTTGGCAGTTCACTCAAAAATGGTGCCAACCGCTTGCAAATGCTCACCTGAAAGCTTTGGCGATGGAAACAGAAGGCTTTTTATCACAGGACAAGAAATCAGCCCTCAAAAACTTAACCGGCAGAAAATATTTTTTTGAAAAAATCCCTAAGCCCCGGGGTCACAATTTCAGCAAAAATCTGACTTTTGGCAGTTCACTCAAAAATGGTGCCAACCGCTTGCAAATGCTCACCTGAAAGCTTTGGCGATGGAAACAGAAGGCTTTTTATCACAGGACAAGAAATCAGCCCTCAAAAACTTAACCGGCAGAAAATATTTTTTTGAAAAAATCCCTAAGCCCCGGGGTCACAATTTCAGAAAAAATCTGACTTTTGGCAGTTCACTCAAAAATGGTGCCAACCGCTTGCAAATGCTCACCTGAAAGCTTTGGCGATGGAAACAGAAGGCTTTTTATCACAGGACAAGAAATCAGCCCTCAAAAACTTAACCGGCAGAAAATATTTTTTTGAAAAAATCCCTAAGCCCCGGGGTCACAATTTCAGCAAAAAATCTGACTTTTGGCAGTTCACTCAAAAATGGTGCCAACCGCTTGCAAATGCTCACCTGAAAGCTTTGGCGATGGAAACAGAAGGCTTTTTATCACAGGACAAGAAATCAGCCCTCAAAAACTTAACCGGCAGAAAATATTTTTTTGAGAAAATCCCTAAGCCCCGGGGTCACAATTTCAGCAAAAATCTGACTTTTGGCAGTTCACTCAAAAATGGTGCCAACCGCTTGCAAATGCTCACCTGAAAGCTTTGGCGATGGAAACAGAAGGCTTTTTATCACAGGACAAGAAATCAGCCCTCAAAAACTTAACCGGTAGAAAATATTTTTTTGAAAAAATCCCTAAGCCCCGGGGTCACAATTTCAGAAAAAATCTGACTTTTGGCAGTTCACTCAAAAATGGAGCCAACCGCTTGCAAATGCTCCCCTGAAAGGTTTGGCACGCGAAACAGAAGGCTTTTTATCACAGGACAAGAAATCAGCCCTCAAAAACTTAACCGGCAAAAAATATTTTTTTGAAAAAATCCCTAAGCCCCGGGGTCACAATTTCAGCTAAAATCTGACTTTTGGCAATTCACTCAAAAATGGTGCCAACCGCTTGCAAATGCTCACCTGAAAGCTTTGGCGATGGAAACAGAAGGCTTTTTATCACAGGACAAGAAATCAGCCCTCAAAAACTTAACCGGCAGAAAATATTTTTTTGAAAAAATCCCTAAGCCCCAGGGTCACAATTTCAGCAAAAATCTGACTTTTGGCAGTTCACTCAAAAATGGTGCCAACCGCTTGCAAATGCTCACCTGAAAGCTTTGGCGATGGAAACAGAAGGCTTTTTATCACAGGACAAGAAATCAGCCCTCAAAAACTTAACCGGCAGAAAATATTTTTTTGAAAAAATCCCTAAGCCCCGGGGTCACAATTTCAGCAAAAATCTGACTTTTGGCAGTTCACTCAAAAATGGTGCCAACCGCTTGCAAATGCTCACCTGAAAGCTTTGGCGATGGAAACAGAAGGCTTTTTATCACAGGACAAGAAATCAGCCCTCAAAAACTTAACCGGCAGAAAATATTTTTTTGAAAAAATCCCTAAGCCCCGGGGTCACAATTTCAGCAAAAATCTGACTTTTGGCAGTTCACTCAAAAATGGTGCCAACCGCTTGCAAATGCTCACCTGAAAGCTTTGGCGATGGAAACAGAAGGCTTTTTATCACAGGACAAGAAATCAGCCCTCAAAAACTTAACCGGCAGAAAATATTTTTTTGAAAAAATCCCTAAGCCCCGGGGTCACAATTTCAGCAAAAATCTGACTTTTGGCAGTTCACTCTAAAATGGTGCCAACCGCTTGCAAATGCTCACCTGAAAGCTTTGGCGATGGAAACAGAAGGCTTTTTATCACAGGACAAGAAATCAGCCCTCAAAAACTTAACCGGCAGAAAATATTTTTTTGAAAAAATCCCTAAGCCCCGGGGTCACAATTTCAGCAAAAATCTGACTTTTGGCAGTTCACTCCAAAATGGTGCCAACCGCTTGCAAATGCTCACCTGAAAGCTTTGGCGATGGAAACAGAAGGCTTTTTATCACAGGACAAGAAATCAGCCCTCAAAAACTCAACCGGCAGAAAATATTTTTTTGAAAAAATCCCTAAGCCCCGGGGTCACAATTTCAGCAAAAATCTGACTTTTGGCAGTTCACTCAAAAATGGTGCCAACCGCTTGCAAATGCTCACCTGAAAGCTTTGGCGATGGAAACAGAAGGCTTTTTATCACAGGACAAGAAATCAGCCCTCAAAAACTTAACCGGCAGAAAATACTTTTTTGAAAAAATCCCTAAGCCCCGGGGTCACAATTTCAGAAAAAAATCTGACTTTTGGCAGTTCACTCAAAAATGGTGCCAACCGCTTGCAAATGCTCACCTGAAAGCTTTGGCGATGGAAACAGAAGGCTTTTTATCACAGGACAAGAAATCAGCCCTCAAAAACTTAACCGGCAGAAAATATTTTTTTGAAAAAATCCCTAAGCCCCGGGGTCACAATTTCAGCAAAAATCTGACTTTTGGCAGTTCACTCAAAAATGGTGCCAACCGCTTGCAAATGCTCACCTGAAAGCTTTGGAGATGGAAACAGAAGGCTTTTTATCACAGGACAAGAAATCAGCCCTCAAAAACTTAACCGGCAGAAAATATTTTTTTGAAAAAATCCCTAAGCCCCGGGGTCACAATTTCAGCAAAAATCTGACTTTTGGCAGTTCACTCAAAAATGGTGCCAACCGCTTGCAAATGCTCACCTGAAAGCTTTGGCGATGGAAACAGAAGGCTTTTTATCACAGGACAAGAAATCAGCCCTCAAAGACTTAACCGGCAGAAAATATTTTTTTGAAAAAATCCCTAAGCCCCGGGGTCACAATTTCAGCAAAAATCTGACTTTTGGCAGTTCACTCTAAAATGGTGCCAACCGCTTGCAAATGCTCACCTGAAAGCTTTGGCGATGGAAACAGAAGGCTTTTTATCACAGGACAAGAAATCAGCCCTCAAAAACTTAACCGGCAGAAAATATTTTTTTGAAAAAATCCCTAAGCCCCGGGGTCACAATTTCAGCAAAAATCTGACTTTTGGCAGTTCACTCCAAAATGGTGCCAACCGCTTGCAAATGCTCACCTGAAAGCTTTGGCGATGGAAACAGAAGGCTTTTTATCACAGGACAAGAAATCAGCCCTCAAAAACTCAACCGGCAGAAAATATTTTTTTGAAAAAATCCCTAAGCCCCGGGGTCACAATTTCAGCAAAAATCTGACTTTTGGCAGTTCACTCAAAAATGGTGCCAACCGCTTGCAAATGCTCACCTGAAAGCTTTGGCGATGGAAACAGAAGGCTTTTTATCACAGGACAAGAAATCAGCCCTCAAAAACTTAACCGGCAGAAAATATTTTTTTGAAAAAATCCCTAAGCCCCGGGGTCACAATTTCAGAAAAAAATCTGACTTTTGGCAGTTCACTCAAAAATGGTGCCAACCGCTTGCAAATGCTCACCTGAAAGCTTTGGCGATGGAAACAGAAGGCTTTTTATCACAGGACAAGAAATCAGCCCTCAAAAACTTAACCGGCAGAAAATATTTTTTTGAAAAAATCCCTAAGCCCCGGGGTCACAATTTCAGCAAAAATCCGACTTTTGGCAGTTCACTCAAAAATGGTGCCAACCGCTTGCAAATGCTCACCTGAAAGCTTTGGCGATGGAAACAGAAGGCTTTTTATCACAGGACAAGAAATCAGCCCTCAAAAACTTAACCGGCAGAAAATATTTTTTTGAAAAAATCCCTAAGCCCCGGGGTCACAATTTCAGCAAAAATCTGACTTTTGGCAGTTCACTCAAAAATGGTGCCAACCGCTTGCAAATGCTCACCTGAAAGCTTTGGCGATGGAAACAGAAGGCTTTTTATCACAGGACAAGAAATCAGCCCTCAAAAACTTAACCGGCAGAAAATATTTTTTTGAAAAAATCCCTAAGCCCCGGGATCACAATTTCAGAAAAAAATCAGACTTTTGGCAGTTCAC